>NW_028230445.1:1817990-1968607 GCF_043228905.1 Azolla caroliniana
AAAAATGTTTTGCAAACTCTAGTACCAGAATCTCACACATGTGATATGTTTGATATCAACATTTCAATGTAATTGATTTCTTTGGTATGTTTTGGTGTTATTATTATATGGATCCCAATTGACTTTGCTTTACTTTTTAAAGTCAATTGTAGATTTATTGCGTATGTTACTGGACTTGTTACAATCCCATTATATTTTGTAAGAAGACATTAGTGCACTTTCTTTGAGTTCCTCACTTCTCGTGACAAGGACTCCACACTCTTCATCTAATCTCAAAGATTATTTACCCTAGTAAAAGGACTCCACACTCTTCATAACCCATTAATTTTTATTGGATTTTGGTCTTGTGCCAAATCTTGAAATCATAAGAAAGGATATGCAATGTCTATGAAGCTTTATCCAAGAAGATAATGAAAAAGAAAATATCATAAACATTCTTCCATGTTGGTCATTGTTGTTATGGGAGTACAAATGGTGGCTTGTTCTACTATGATAATCTCTTTGACAAATCATTTTCTCTAGATCTAAATAAAACCCCTTGAAGGTATTTCACCAAATCCAAGTTGGGTTTAATCTCTTACTTTGTGGTTGGTCCAATTAAGACTTCCATTTAGAAATATTGATGTTCCATCCTTGATCCATGTGTTTCAACAATATCGTTTTGATCCGTTGTTGTCACTTTACTAGCAATTCAATTCGTCTTCAAAATTTCGACGTTTTGAGTGGACACTTTCCTTGGCATGTTCCAACTTCTACAAATGATCATACCATTTGTGTGTTGGTTAGATAAGAAGGCTCACATTTGAAAACATCAATTTGGTGTAGCTGCAATATGGTTATATTATTCGGTAAAAGAAGAAAAAACCTTGGGTGTGAAAGAGCTATCTTGGTTTGTAGTTTGGGCGAGAGAGGAGCTTAAGATATGTGAGCCTCATCTTAGAAGAAAGGCCTATTGCATTCCAACATATCCGTTCAATCTAGCCGATCAACGAGTTCCTTGAGGGTGTGAAAAGCCTAACATATAGAGACGTAACATATCGTTCAATCTACCCGATCAAGGACGGTGTTCCTTAGGGGGTGTGAAAGAGCAAACCTATAGAGAGCCAAGTGTGAAAAGGCAAAGAAAGATGAGAGAGAGAGAGAGAGAGGAGGAGTGTGTGCCACGAGAGAACCCTTGTTGAACTACACCCAAAGCTCTCCTTACATTGTCATAACTTATCTGTGAGAGAGTGAGAGAGAGAGAGAGAGAGAATGGACAAGCTAGAAGAGATGGTGCCCGGGAACACGCAAGTCGGGGCGATAGGAGTGGTTCCTACGCAAAGCATTGTGACGGTGGCGGCGATGACCCTCTACCTCTATGCAATAAGCAAGTGGGTGTTCCCACCAATAATTAGGGGCGGTGCGATACCGCCAGTATACGAGGGGAGCCGCCTCTTAAAGGTCTATGTCACTGTGGCGGGTTTCGTGGGACTATACATCCCAATTGCATACATAGTGTGGTGTGCGTGCTCATACTCGGCGGGCGAGCTTCCGGTTTCACACTTGGAGGCCATGATCTCCCACACATTCCTTTTGGCCGCCCAAGTTGTCTCGGAGCGGCTCTCTTTTTCGTGCTCTTTCTCACTCCCGGCGCGCGCCCTCGTGCCGATCTTTTATAACAGCGTGCGGCTTTATGACATTTGGGCGTGGCTCCATTCGCCACATCATACCTCTTTCTCCCACTCCCTTGCCCTCTCTAACCTTATCCTTTGGTCTTTTAACCTCTTATGCTTCTTAATCCCCATCTACCTCCCCACTTGCCTCCACATGTATTACTCCCAAGCCTTTAAGAACACTCACCGCTCCTGACTGAAAGCCATAGTTGTATTAAAAATGTAGACTATATTGTCATTTGCCTTGTTAATCTATGTTTAGAATGGTCATTTTGTGTAGTTTTTATAGATACAATCCCTTAAGAAAGACAACAAGTGTTTGTGAAAAAAAAACATATTCATATGTCGTTGCTTATATAATGAAAGACCTCGAATTTTTCTTTTATCTCCACATGCCCTCGAGTTTTCTTTGTTTCATGACACCCCCTCGGTCAACCTCAATCCACCTTTTCTCTCTTTGGAGGGTTGCCTAAGGATGTCAAGAAATAAAAAAAACCAAGGCCTTTACGAAAAAAACGTTAACCCAAGGTATGATAATGATTGTCCTTGGCCTACATACCACTCTTTGCCAATACATTATATTATTGCAACATTATATGTTAGGCATAGCATATCCTTGAAATTTGATATTCATTAATGAACCATAGGCATTAAGGTCATGTCGTCGAGATTGAATGTAATGGTTCACATCATTATGATGCTTTTTAAATGCATGTGGTTGTGATTTATCCATGATTGTGAGGATATGAAGCAATTTTCTACGCATGTCTAATATGATAGAAATGTGTTTTGTTTGATTACATGTCTTTAGTAGAATTTCCTCACCCATATAATTAATTATGTCAACTACCCAAAGCCCAAGGCTTTGATATGTCTCTTGGCATAGAATAAAGTTGGCTGCCGAGTAGCATTATTTTACAAAGTTTGCTTAGCATGTTCCATCTTGGGAAGATATTATTTCGTTTATGCTTGGTAGCTTATTCATTGAGTTTCAAAAAGTTACTTTCAAAATGGCTAGGTGCATTGGGACATTGGTTGCAAAACAAATTCTACCAATTGACAAGAAAACTACAATCTTTCAATCTCACTATAAACATAGAATATAGACGCCATATATATGTGTCATTTTTCAAGAATATTGGACTGTGATCTATATTGAATCGGCTAAGCATTGATAAAAAATATTGATCAATCAAATTTGTCCACAACAAACTATATCACTATCACTTCATTGTCTACAATCAGCTATTCCAACTAAACCCTTCAGGTTTCATTGTACCACAATTTCACAAGGCGAAATGGTCTCAACAAGAAGAAATTCACAACGTAAACAATGTTACATGGTTACACAATGACGTTTATGCGAGTTTCTAACATTATGAGAGGGACTGAATAATCTTGTATAAAATGATAACTGTGGCATTTATATAGTGAAGAAACAAGGAATTGTATTCTGTTATCCCTTGCTAGAAGGCATATAGGACCAATGATCAATATAGAAGTTAATACAGTCCATTTCTTAATGGATAACACCGAAGATACATGTAATTGCTAAAAAAACTAACACCTTCACCAACTTGATGGAACTACAATAGCAGGATGACAAACTAAAATTTACATCTAGCATAATTGTCATATTCTATGTTCTTCCTCGAAGTTTATTGTAGCTTATCAGGCTGTATAAAGATTAGCATAGGACTAAATGTACATCCACAATATGAGAAAAATGGTCAAGGCCTTGCATTAAAAACATTGGTAGGTACAAAAACAGATTGTTTCAGTATAAATTATAGTGTACAATTTCCTATGATCCACTGCTGGATTATAAACAAGTTTTACAATCATCACCCAAAAAGAATATAAATAATTGAGAAAAGCACTTGAATGTTCCACTTCCACACACCCTCCTTTCAAAATAGCTCCTGGGTGTTGAAGGTCTTCCAAGCTTCCTGTGAAAAAAGCAAAGAGCTTAGTATTAATTGGATTCTGGAATAATAACACCAAGACAGGGTGGTGTGGTTCCTCGCGTTTCTAAGCCATAGCTCAGGAGTAAAAAATACAGAACCCTACAGACTTGCTAAATATAAATGGTTGGGCATCCTAAGTTAATGAAACCCTAAAGGAATAAAAAATTAGGTTAGCCTCTGAGATTTTCACAAATTTTAGCATTTTCCTCTTTTTTATTATTATTAATGCCCCTTTTTAAAAGCCATATTGAAAAGTTTATCATTCTGTACATCAAATGAGACAAAATTTCCCATAGTGTTTTTGTACCTGAAGAATATCGAATACCCTCCCTGCAATATATTTCTGCTGGAGTGTTGCTGATTTCTGCTGCAGCTTATCAGGATGTATGAATAATGTTGCTTTCCTGTAAGCCTTTTTAACATCGGATCCCTCTATCAAACTTGTAAGAGGGAGAGTTGTCCACCCACTATCTGGCCAGAGGACCTGGAAAAGTAGCCATAAAAGAACTCAAAAACTTGGTCACATTTGGGATTAACACAGACACAAATGGATAGTTAGATAGTTATAAATATAATATATTGCATAAAAGAGCCTCACATATTGAAGGTTGGATAGAAGTGCTCGCAAGTTTCCCTCTTTCCCTGCAGCCCATTGTTTTATCTTCCGATCAGAAGATTCTGCGAGTTGCTGTAAGAAAGATTGACCATAACATCAATGCACATAACATTTCAGAGAACCTAAATCTGGATCTCTATCACCGTAAATCCTCTGTAAAATCATATTTTAAATATCCAAATGAATTCAAACACTGCTCTTACAAATACAACTCAGTAAATGATTAAAAAACCAGATGAAGATAAGAGATATATGTGGTGAGGAGACAAACCAAATGACTAACAATGCAATTATCTAATTCTTGCAATTCAGTTTTTCAATAGTAAGGGAATGATGGAAAGGCATCCTATATAAGCATGTGCACCAATGTAGTTTATGTTGGCAGTTTACGTATTCACGCTTGACCTCCATCCAGTATAGTGTGGAAGCCATCATTAAATCAGATACTAATCAGGACTAGTGCATCCTCCGGGTGTGATGAAAGATTCCAATAGATACCATCATTTGGCACTGATGAGTCATGGCATCCTAGATCAATACAGTTCCACAAAATCCTCCCCAATCGCGTGAAATGTGTGATTGGCTAGCTCCATTCATCACCACATCATCCTCAAGTCAGATACTTATTATGCCATAGTGAGATGCACAGAGACATAACCGCTGCACATTTCAATTCCCAGCCTACAAGGACATCACAATAAAAAACGCTCTCCTTTTCTGTGAACAGCTTACAAGAAGAGCAGAAAGCTTAGGTTTTTCCCTCTAGACTGTTATAACATGACCCGATGCTATGACCCACACGAAAGTTAGTCTCATGCACCATGTCCACCTTACAAGCATTCTGGATCCCTATACATTTTGGGAGTACAAAATGCTCTTGAGGACTGCGAGATGCATATATATTACAGAAAAATCTAGATCATCACCGCATGCTTCCAGGATTTCTTCATGATCCTTCATGAGAAGAAGATATTCACAACAATGCCAGCATGGCTAGTTTGAGATACTCTAGGATCACTGTTCCCAGAATTTATGTTGTATTGTGTGCCTTCTTTCATTCCCAATTTTTTTAATAAATGAATCCTTCAAATTACTATATAGTGTAGTTACATTGAGACGTAAATGTTTATCATTATTGCAGGTAAATGCTTATAACATGTAGTTACAACGTCACAGAATCCAACAATTTCCTTTACCCAAATGATAGTTCACTATCTACAAGCACTGCATCAAAATGCTAGTTGGTAATCATGAGTTATAGTCTGTCTTCCTGTGTGGTTGAGTGTATTAGGCCACCACCTTTTAGGTAATGCCTCCATAGATGGCTAACAAATCAAGTTCCATCCTTTGTGATTTCCAAAATACTCATTAGTGGCTTTTGCCTCATTACTACACCTGATTTTTGTGGATAAGCACTCTCCTTGTGAGCATTGGGAGGTAGGTTTGCATGTGTGTGTTATCTTCAGCAAAACATGGGTAAGTTTACTCATATGTTTTTATATACTTAAGACAAATTTCTTTTACTATAATTGTCTAATGGAAAAATGAAATATTACTTGTTTTTCCTCTTGCTCACGTTGCAATTCAGCTTCTCGTTGTTGCATCTCCTCCACTGCTTTTGCCTAACAGTAAAATGGATAAAGGTTACAAAAAGAGCTTCATTAAGTTCATAAAGTCTACCACACAAGCCCCACCGCTCTCTCTTTCGTTCGCACATGGCGCTCTAATCTTGATTTTCTTCGTTCCAATGACTCTCCTTCTATTTCTTGAAACCCATCTAATGAGGACACAAGACCTGTTAAGAGTATCAAATATGCCTGAGCACAAATGTAATGAATTTCAATCGGCAATTGTTAGAAATATTATAGAAGTTCAATAAGTTAACACTAGGTACTCACCTAAGAAACACTCTATATCTTCAATCTCTTCCCTCGGTGATATGTCGAACTCCTCATTCAATTGCACAACATCCTGTTTGACATGGAATTTATGAGTGAGATTTTATAAGAAAAGGTCATGAAGGTGAACTTTACTGTAGAAATGGATAGCCCAATAAAGCATGTAACATCAAATCATAGAATACTGTGTTGCTCATAATTTATGGTATCTAATCCTCGTAAAGTTTTACATGTAGCTGTGATACATAGAGGACAGTACATTGGATATGATTATTATCCTCCATTTTAAAGATTCAGGAGCTGTTTGTATTCCTGAGCAGCATCCGTTATCTGTATTTTCCTCTTCTTCCTAGTCAAGGATTCTAGAATTTAGATGATAATAGTTAATAAAATTTGTGTAGACACAGGCATGTAGAATCCTATCAACTTCTCATGTCTTATCTTATCTATTGTGATTCTCCAGTGCTACATATTTAGAATTATAACCTCACCTATGCATAGTACTTTCTGTGCAATATGAGCATGTTAAATGATGAAAAAATAAATAAATTAGTGTTATCTCTCTACTGATATGATAAATTGAATAGCATGGTGAAACAATTTATTATTATTATTGGGTCTTCTAAGGCAAGAGCTTACCTGCAATTCATCAGATTCTGCACATTTGTCAGCATTAACACCAACATCTAATTCAATAGAGGTCTGTGAATCAGTTGTCGATTGTTTCCTTCCATCAAGGCCTACATCAGCTATTGTTTCTGAAGACACTTCAGTGGGAGTTTCCTCAAATACTACAGTGAAGTCCTCCTCTACAACTGAATCACTCTTAACAAAGAATTCTGCCATATTCTCAATTGGAACCTTGTTATTATTAAAACTAGGTTCCACAGTACCAGAGCTATTTAGTGTATCAGAATTTTTTACACCCTCCGTGTCTTGATCTGAGTATCTTTTCAGAAATCGATCATTTTTCCTATCCATCTTACTTTTCTGAGACAGAGATTCTTTGAATTGCCGATTGGCCTTAGGCTGCAATTCTTGCCCTTTCAACTCTACAACATTTGGCCTCTCTCTTGAGATTCTAGATTGCTCTTTTCTCTTTTCCCTCTCTTCATTCAGCTTCCAAGCACTAGCTAACAATGCCTGAAGCTCCCTCTCTTCCATTTCGACAGTTTCCTCTGCAGATATCGGAGACAAACTTGTTGAAATCTTCTCATGATACTGCTTTAAAGTCAAACTATCATCAGATTTTTTGCTAATCAGATTTTCAGCCATGTTCCTAGCATTTTTAACTTCCACACCTCGCCTATTTTCACTAGAAACCCTAGAAAATGCTTCCATTTTACCTGAAACCAATTCATTGATAGAGCTTGTTGATTGATTAGGAGGCAAATCTGAAGTCCAGTCTTTCCATGTTTTGAATTGATGTTGGGATAAACTATCAGGTTGTGATGATTTGGTGGACTGATGCAAATCATTAACTGTAATCCATTCTTTTCCAATCTTTTCTGGACCCCGAGAATTTCCATCTCTATGCATTCTAATTTCAATGAGATCCTCATGCAATGCTTGGTCCTCTGTTGAAGAGAAAGAACGGGAAAACGTTCGATTCTTTCTGGAAAAATCATTCGGTGTTTTAACTACATTGTTGCTTTGAAACATGTCATTTGGGTAGTTTTTTTCTGATTTGATCCTAAATGCATCCCGACCATTACTTGACCTTTGTTGAAGAAGACTCTTTTGTGGAAAACCACCAAATACATCGTCAATTTCGATGCCAGTTATTGGCCCATTGTTGTTGCTACTAGACTTGGGAGATATTTTGAACTGGCTCAAAGGATGCTGGGGCGATGGCGATGGAGGTACACTAGCTGAAGTTAAAGCACTTCTTGGAAGTAAGGAAGGGATATCAAATCCTCTTTCTCTGCTATCATCAATGGAGGAAAATGAAGAGAATGAACTTTTACTTGTGACCTTCCCACCACCTGACCTGCTCTAATCCAGCAGTTGAATCCTACTTAGCTACTTAATCAAAATTTTGAAGAAAATTCACTATATTATTTTATTTGAATTATCTTCGAAAATTAATCTTTAACTTTATTTCAAAACCAAACATTGAAAAACTAGCAATTAATCAAACAATAACATTAAAATTGGGGCTTCATATTTTCACTAGAAAAAACAACACCACCACACATGATGACAAAGGTGATGACACATCCCTTTGGTCATGCCCATTCAAACTAAATGAATATAAATGATAAATTCCCAATTTTCACTACTAAAATAATGACACGACCTAAGGGCACTGGACTTCCCTTTGGGAAAGCCTATTAAACACAATTCCTTTAGAAAAATAGAAAACTCATATTCTTTACGAAGAAAAGAAACTACACCAGCCAAGGTCATAGTCACATCCCTTGGTGATATCTATTAAAACAAGAGGGAAAATAGAAATTTCTATTTTTCACGGAGAAAAATAGCAACAACTAATGGCGCTACCATTACTCTTCAGTTGTGCCTATTTTACACAGATAGAAATAAATTTGTTACTTTATCACAGAATAGCACTGGTTCAACATGCATATACAAAAAAAAATTCAAAAAATTCACGCCTATACAATCCAGAAACCCCAATTTTCCGCAGAAAAAAAAAGAACTGCCAACCCACGCATAGAAAGGTGCCAACCAAGAATGCATACACAAACAAGAGAAAAGAAGGAAAACATAAATTCACGCCCATACAAACAGAGAGAACTATAAATTCACAAAGAGATTTAACCACACTATACAAGTCGAGGAAACCATGAATAGAAAATACCTGGATTTTGTAAAGGAAGCCAAGCTTGATTTAACATAGGAGGCTTCTTCACGGGTGGGCTCACTTCCCGTTGCCAACGAAGGATGTACAGGGCTCATTCTTCGGGAACCTGCCCGAGAACTTGGTCTCGATCTACTATTGGCATCGGAATTAGGGTTTCCATATGAACTAGAGCTACCAACAACATCGGAACCTTGCCTATTCTCTTTGAATATATCTTCATAGACAAAAAGAGGCGGTGATGACGGGGTCTTCGAGACATCATATGTGCTGCCCGGGATGACATCATCGCCGAAGACAGGAAGCTCGAAAACTCGAGAAGATCGGAAGGATGGAACCTTAGACAGGATTGTTTTCTCCGCATTTAATGATGGTGATGGTGGTGGTAGTGATGATGATGATGATGATGATGATGATGATGCAAGTAGTGATGCTACTAACCTGGGTGGGCCTCCAAATACATCATCATAATCTACAGATGGAGTAGAAATACGAGGAGATGGATAAAGAGGTTTATCCACTGATCTTCGAATAGCCCCTCTATAATCTTGATCCATCCTTGGGGAGTGAAGAGGATGAACTTTAGTACTATGGGGCCTTGAGCTCTGATCCATGTCTGCTTCTTTCATAGAAGGGAAAGGAAAAGAAGGCCTGCATCTTCTCCTGACAGGGGAAGGAGGTCCCAAAGAAGATGAAGGTTTCTCTTTTCCATTGTATCATGTATGTATGCATTCCATTAGCTTATGGACAGGACAGGGGCTCACACCAATGGCCTTTTGCCTTGTGTGGACCCTCCCATATCACCCACTAGATCCTTTCCTGTCCACAGAAAACACACACACACACAACTTGGGTTCTCTCCTAGGGTATCCTCCAGTACAAACAAACAGACCAATAACAATGTGAATCGATTCATTCTGGGTCCATCTAGATAAACTGCTATTATCTCTCCATTGTGTCAGATTAAACCATAATTATGCACGATGGCTGGCTGGCTGGCTCGATTGGTGAAAATCGCTATTTTAGTCACTCTGCTTCTCGATTGCGCTGCTTGGATCGTGTCAGTTCGCACGTTATGGATGATTAAGCGATGCTTACAATGAACTTGCGAGTGCCTTCCGTAAGTAGATGTGCGGAATAAAGTGCGGCATGCATAGCTGCATCGGATTATTCGATGAGAAAGTTGGGAGGAGGGAAGCATGCAATCCATTGTCCCATTCGTGATAGATAATTGTTTTTAACATCCATAGTGAGGCCAATATTGACCCATGTGATGTTTAGTATGTACGAGGGAAGATAAGATATTCAACCTATATAGCAAGAAAATAATTATTAACATGTGGAGTATGCAAGCTCTTTCATAGCTATATGTGATGTGTTGACTATTGTAGGGAAATGATATCTAGTGAGGGTGCACCTTATTCAAAAACATTGTGTGGTACGAAGGATAATTTCCCACGGACACTTCCCTCTTGTGACAAATCATATCATGCATTTGGGCAACACCCATCTCCTAGCTAGGTGTGAAGTCGAATAGTGTATGAACGTTGGAGACATGAAGAAAATGTGAGCGACTTCTCTAATGGATATGTAAGATCTTTAACTTTTTTCATGAGAAATTGTAAGGAGTTACCTCCACGACTACCATGTGAGTATTGATAATGTCATAAAACACTCAAAAACTTAGACAACCATTGTCACCCATGTAAACATCAACTTTCCCACATGGCAATTTGTTGAAATGTCTATCAATACATTTTTTTTTTCCAACTGTATTTTTATCACAATTCTTATGTATCATAACATCAACAATGAAGTTTTCAAAAACTATTTCATTTCTTGATGTTTGTGCACACTTCAAACATCTCCATTGGATGGTATCTTCTTGGAGGCTACTCGATGCTTGTGACGTTGGCTATCTCACAAACATCTAATTGTCCCCAATGTCATCTCATTGCATGGTATCGTCCATAACTAATAAATAGCTTTTGCTAGGCTTTTACATGACATTCTACTACACAATGCACGAGAATAATCTCTAAACATTGAAAAAATAAATGCACACTCTTTCTATGGGAAATTGAGGATAACAATAATGTAAGTGGGACCTTGAAGATATCATTTCCACAAAATTTTATCCACAACAAATGGTTGTACGTTCTTTGTCATTTCATTGATATTTAACGCCACCTTTAGTTGTGCCCGTGGTTTGGGGTCTACATGAAGAGTTTCAGTGCTTAAAGAGAAAAATATAGATAAGGCTATGATATAACGTAAATTCTAATTTTATTTTTTGTTGATTTCGCGATCAATGGATTATTACCTTGGGTATGAACTTTTGGTGAGCTTTGAACCTAGGATGGTTTACGTTTGAAATTTTTCTATGGCCATCATGCTAGGCCCATGATCAAAATGTACACAGCTCATTTATGATACATACATGCATGACCAATGATCACCTACATAAACTTTCCATATTTGATATATGAACCATCCAAGGAACCATAAGTAAACAAGTAATGAAGGCATTTAATAAATAATAATAATCTTAAAAGTAAAATGAACAACAATATTAACAATAAATTAAATATGTATAAATTAAACGATATAGAAAAATGAATACTTGTTTGATAGGTCTACATAGCGTACCAAAATAGATAAGCATTCCAAAAGGAAAATCAATTTGGTATTTCTTTCAATCAAGCTTTTTAGACACCTTGTCCTTGAAGGAGTTTACTAAATATTATTTCAACAAGTCTTAATGTTTGGAGCTCACAATTTTGTGTTTACTTGTCTTTTAAATTTTGTACTTGTTTACCATTTAAATCTAGGAAGCCAATGCAATGAGTGTTTTGAACCTTAAGCATGTGATCTAACCATCATCTTAATGAGAAGTGATCTAATCTCAAAAAGTAAGGGCTTGTGTGGTGTTTATGTCGACTTGACATAAAATAACTATCTATAGTTAAAATGATGGTAACTTACCTCGGAGGTAGTCTATTGACCACCATTGTGAGGCCTAGGGTTTATGACCTAACAAATATATATATAGTAGTTGAAGGTATTCTCTCTCTCTGTCTGTCTGTCTCTCTCTCCCCATAATTTAACATTTTTATGACAAACTGTTAAGCGCTTGGATTGTACCACGATCGGTCATGAAGAATAGTGCATCAACAAGGACGTAGTACGACTAAAGTAACTATGAAGAAGAAATGGCAAGAGGAAAATGAGCTAATGGGTAGCCAAGTGTGAAAGAGGCAAAGCCTAAATGTAAATACTATATAAACCACATTATGGTGGCTTTGTAAGGGTTCTTCCATTTGTAAAGGTCTCCCTATTGATCAAGAGCTAGAGCTTCCTCTCCTCCTTGGATCCTTAAGCTTAAGAGAGATTAGTGAAGTGTTTAGTTAGAGAACACTAATCTCTCTTCCTTGTTGGTGCCAGACCTCTTAGCAAAGAAGGTTAATAAACATATTCATTACTCTTATTGTCTATGAGAGAGAGTGAGAGAGATATCGTGCTTAATAATCAATTAATTGTTAAATGAGTGTGAAGCTTGGAGGTGTCTGACAACCATCTCCGCCCGATTCGCCATCAAAAGGGTATACGCCGGTCCGAGCTCTGCAAACGACATAAAGGAGGGTTTAACTCCGTTGATATATAGATCCTACACACAAACGAATAAGAAAAACTTTAGTTGCAATTCATTTTTGACCCTTAAGTTTCAACCCACAACTACCACTCATATATTTTATATATTGACGTTTTTCTAATAAATATAACCTTCAAAATGAAGAATAGTATTATAATTTTCACTTCAACAATGACATTTGCATATTTTGTTTGACATTACATGTACGTTGTTTTAGGCAAAAACAATCATCAACGTAAAACTATGTTTGTGCTGATAGGAAGAATATAGAGAGAAAGAAAGGACAAAAACAAAGAACAATGGAGATTTCTTTATCTTTACTAGATGCCAAAACCATTCCACTAGACAAATCATGCACACTTACATATATATATGTTCTCCATTATCCATGGCAAAAGAGACTAAAAAGTTACAATAAGTAAATACAAATCATACTAATTGTAAAACCTAGGGCTAATAACAAAGCACGATGATTACCATAGGAAAATAGGAGCTCCAAATCTAGATTGTACTATATTTTTTACATCCAGATGGGAGCTTGTAGCAAAGTTTTTGAGCTCTTATGGAAGACCCAAACCATGGAAGAGTTGAATCTCTTGCATGCAACTCATACATTTGAGCTTGTTTGAGGTGAGTGAACTCAAGGGAGAGAAAAACAAAGGGTATGACAAATAGAAAAAAAAGAAAAGAATAATATAATTCAAAATTATAAAAACATATGTGGGGACCATGGATGTAGTCTCATTCAATAACAAGGTTGGGGAAATGGAGATTAATGTTGTTGTCTCAAGCCTTTAGGCAAGGATTGGGGTGATTTTAATAAACTCTACTGCTATTACACTCCATCAATGAATGCATGGAAAGTGGTGTAGTAGATGAGATCTAAGTGAATACGAAAGGCATGACGATGGATAGGAATGTCGGGCTTGTTGCCACATCCTTGCTAGAGGTAAGTTGGTGATGGCTGAAAATAGTCGTGGGTCCTAGCCTAAAGAACTCAAAATGAACTTGACATATTCCTTGATGAAGTAGGAGGGAAACTTTGAGATGGTGGGGGTGGGATCTTTTAGCTACTAAAAAAAGAGTCAAAGTTTATATAGATGCTTGAGAGATATAGAAGGGCTTTTGTCTTCTCCCCCCCTAGGGTGTGCCAATCCAACATTTGTGGATCCAACGGTGATATTTACAATATCATACATGCCATTGAACCTAAAATTGATTATTGTACCAAAGGCCCAATACCGAAGTCCATAAAACTATTGAAAGAGAAGGCTATTGGAGAATTTTGAAACCATGGAATGTTCGTATTCAAAAAAATGGTTAAATATCATGAAAACGAACATGTCACTGTGCTTCATTCAAGACCTTCAAACTTGATGAATAACTTGTTCCCAGTTTTTGCTAATCCCTCAAGGTTCACTTCTTTCATTGAAAACTCACAAGTTTATACACAACCATCATCCATACCCACACCATTTCTACTTGCTTCCTTATTGTTGGGATTGTTCCAACTTCTACAATGCATAACAAAGGTGTGTCTCACGTCTATTTAATTGGCCAGTCTTTGCAAAACATCGCAACATTAAACGTACTAAAGAACACAGGTTATGGATAACATACTCTAGGTTTGGCCTCTTAGGATGTATTTCTAATAGGCAATGTGCAAAGATCAGTGTGATGTATTTCATGCTATTGTAAATGTGGTTCTTTTACTTGACATTAGTGATTAATAAGAGGGAGATAGAGAAGTACGGGTTTCTTGAGAGAAAACCTAGTGTGATAAGTTCACATACTACGGTTTCAAAGATCAATTTATAGAAATTATTTGTTTCCTCAACTTAGATAAACACCATACGATTAAGAAAAATGTTAAGCTAAAATGCTCGTCCCTTAAAGTTCTTGTTGTTGTACTATGAAAACACTTGGGAATGTTGTCATGGCCACCACTTACTGGTCGAGATGTGAACAAGTCGAGAGAGTTAGAGAGAAGTTGAGATTGGCAAGGAGTTTACAAGTAAAAAATGCTTAGTGCAAGTGTGTCCACTTCCTATAACTTTCCTCTTGGTTTCTACTCATTTCCGTATGTTTGTATTCCACGAAGAACTCCTTATAGAAACAAATAAAGTCATGGCCACCACTTACTGGTCGAGATGTGAACAAGTCGAGAGAGTTAGAGAGAAGTTGAGATTGGTTTAAAGGAATTTACAAGTAAAAAGAGCTTACTGCAAGTGTCTCTACTTCCTATGACTTTCGTCCTGGTTTCTACTCATTTATGTATGCTTGTATTCCACGATGAACTCCTTATAGAAACAAATAAAATCACGGTGTCGTGAAGAAAACCGTCCCTTAGCGCAATCGGTGCATAGCGCGCGCGAACCGGCTCTTCACGCGTGCGCGCCCTTTAATGTATATAATAGAGGATTAGGTACAAAGGTATATCCTAGGTAGTTAGATTCGGTAGGTAGGAAGTTAATGAGGGAAACGGCTCCCTTCTTGAAGCTATAAAGGAGAGGGAGACGCGGGGAGAAGGGGATCGTGCATTGAGGAGGACGAAGTGCTGTCGGGCCGTAACCGAACGCTTCTCCTCTGTTTGTTCTCAATTGCTCTTCTCTGCAGGTTTTCGGGAGGTTCGCGCTGCTTCGAGGAACGCCCGTGTGCTTCCGGCAACACCTCCATCCTATCCCCTTTCGTGCGTAGACGAACATGCATCGACATCTGTTCGCCGGCCTGTTCGGTTGTAACCGCTCGCGTGCTCTGTTGTTTATTTGTCAATCGTTAATATGCAAACATTTGTGTCTCTCTGTCTCTGTGTCCATTCGCGTCTTCTGCGTTGACGGGCTGTGCCCCTGTGTTTCTTTGCTCATACGTAACCGGGCGTCTCTCTCTTTCTCTTTCCCCTTCTATCACCTGCTCTTCGGTTCGAGACCCCGGTGGTCCCGCCTCGTTTCTCCACGCACGCGCGTAGTAACGCGACATATTTGGTGAACCTGACGTGAAACCAACGGCAGAGGAGCAGAAGATGAGGGGGTCGGATCTTGCAGAGGCCATGGCTTCGGCCGTGGACCGGATAGTAAGTGCACGCGAGGGCACCGGCGCCCTTGACAGGGCTATTGAGGCGATCGTCGGTATGATCGGCCGGTTCAGTGGAAAGGATGCCACGAGTTATTTGGCGTCCTACCGGGCGGAGATGTTGATGAGGGATATTCCGGAAGAGAGGCGTCTTGCCGGATTCCCTCGAGTGGCGATGCCGAGCATCCATGCGGAGGTGCTCGAGGTCCGGGCGGAGAGCCGGACCTGGGAGGAGTTCGAAGGACGGCTCCTGGAGAAATACGGGCTGGATGACGCGCTTCGACTTTCGAAGCGGGGCTTCATGGAGTGGGTGGAGTCCCCCGACAAAGGAAGAAATGCGTTGGCACTCCTTTGGGAGTTTGAGGATTGCTTTGCGCGCCTTTCGGCGCTCGATCAGACTGTTCTGGACACAAGTCGTGTCCTACTGTTTGTCAAATCGGTTGACGCATGAGATCGGGAGCAAGTGGGCTCCTTACTGGAAACCGAAGACGGGCTTACGGCCGACTGGGCCGTGGTAAAAAGAGTCTGCGGCCGTTTTGACAAACGGTGGGAGTGGGCTGATACAGGGGCAACCGGGGGCGGGTCCTGCTGCAGCAAGGAAGCTCGAACCGATACCGCAGGCGTGACGGGAAGAGACCCGAGAGTGGCTCGAAACCGGTTCGGCTTCGACCGGCGTGGTCAGAGGCTCGTCCGGGGGGACAACTTTGGAGGAGTTGACACGGGTGGTAAAGGATCTCTAGATCGCCTAGGCTCGGAGGGAAGGTGGCGAACAGGCTCGTGACCGACGGCCTCCGGCAGGAAATAGGTGCATGTGGTGCGACGAGGTCGGCCACATCCAAAAAGACTGCGGGAACTTTGTGGAGGCTTTGAGAAGCCGGGTAGTGTACCTGTGGGAAGGTCGGGTGCACGCCGACGATACCCGGAGGGCCCTGAACCGAAACGACGGGCGAGGAGGAATGAAAAGGTTGATGGAAGAGGCGACAACCCGGCATGCGGAGACCGTCCACTACTCGGCGTCGGCCGGTATTCGGGTCGGTGGCAGCGAGGCCCGGAAGGAGAGCAAAGCCGGGTTCTGGCCGACGGTGCTGGAAGGCCTCGCCGGTGCCAGACTAAAGAAGGACGAGGTGGACCGCGCGGAGAAGCGGGTCCAGGAGGTAACCGGGTGGAGTGACCCGATCGAAGAAAAGATGGGTTTCGTCGAAGCAGCTTGCCAGAACTACGAGGCTCTGGTTGAAGACAAACGGGTAGGTAAAACCGGAGGGGCTGGACCCTCATAGAGATACGAAACCCGATTCAGGCCGAAACAGAACGAGGCCGGTGAGACCAGTGCCCGAGATAACCACAAGAAGGGCGGATACCAGTTGGGCACGGAGATCGAAAGGACCACGGACCTACGAAAGGTCCTGGAAGAACGAATCCTCGACAGCAAGGTGGAACTGTCGTTGCGGGAGGTGCTCGGAATCGCCAAGAAGGAGTTCCACGACTCCATCGTAGACTTGGTGAAGAGGAAGAGGCTGTTGACGGAGATAGAACCGGAAAGGCTAGTGGAGGTGCGGACGACGCACATAGAGGACATGGCGCTGGAAGACGAGTGGGCGGAGAGCCACTACTCGAGGCCACATTGGGCCCGAGCGACCACGGAAACCCCGGTGAAGATCGGAGATGTTTAGGAACCGGTGGTGGTGCTGGTGGACCACGGTTCGGAAATAAACCTGATGTCCATGGACTTCTACAAGAATGGGAAATGGCCGATCAACACCAAGAACGGGTGGAAGATACGGGTGGCGACGCGCGCCACCAAGGAACTACACGGGGCCTGCCCAAACGTGCGAGTCAAGATCGGCGACGTCGAGATAGATCAACACTTCTTTGTGCAGGAGACGTCCTCGCACCCGGTCATACTGGGAGAACCGTACATTACGACAGCGCGGATGGAGACCAAGGTGCTGGATAACGGGTCGGCTTACGCGAGGGTCAAGAGTCAGGACGGGTGTCATTCGGTCCAGTTCCTGACGGTGCGACCGAACCACGAGCGAAACCGCGAGTCCCTTGGTGGCGAGAATCGAGAGGATTTTTAGAGAGGGCTGTCAAGGCGTGGGGCCGCGACAGTCCGGACACTCCGGGAAAACCCCACAAATGTACGATAGAGGCGAAACCGAAGAAACCTTGTACCATAAGTAGGAAGTTTTGTTTCTCCGACAACGGAGGGTGTACGATAGTCGGCGTCGTTGGCCGAGAAAAGACGAGGGCGGAAGAGTGACTTCGGGCGTGCGGAGTTCTCGGGCCCAGCGAGGAAATCAACGGAGCCGTGGAGGCGGTCTCCTTCGACGATACCTTGGGAATACTGCGAGAGGTGGTCGGAGAGGGCCTTAAAGAGGACCAGACGATACTGGTTTGTTCAGAAGAGATGTACGAAGTCATCGCGGACTTTAGTCGAGGGCTCAAGTCGGATCGGACGGCTCGGGTTAACACGAAGTACAAGACTGTGGACCGGAAGGTAAGGCCAATCGCGGCACCCTTACCGGAGGGCAGCAAGTTGCGAATCAAGGGGGTCGCGTCGGACCCCAGTTTACGAGATCCGGCCTGCATAGGACACGCCTTCACCGACAGAACGCTACGGGAGCTCAAAATCGGTGGGGGTGGGTTCCTACTGCCGGCGGAAGAAGACTGGTTTCGGAGAATGCTCGGAAGGCACGGGAAAGCCTTTGCATTCTCACCGGGAGAGATCGGGTGCGTAGACCTGACAGTCGTGAAGCCGATGGTGATATTCACAGTACCGCATGTGCCGTGGAATCTCAAACCAATTCCGGTACCGAGAGCTCACATCCTGGAGCTGATGGAGCTGTTGAGGCAGAAAATTGATATGGGCATCCTCGAACCGTCGAGTGCCCCGTACTCAAACCGGTGGTTTACCGTACCGAAGAAGAACGGGACGTTGCGCTTCATTCAAGACCTGCAACCGGTCAACAGAGTGACCATTCAGAACGCAGGAATCAGACCAACGATAGACGAGTTCGCGGAGGCCTTCGCCGGAAGGTCGATCTACTCGGTCGGTGATCTATACTCGGGGTACGATCAGTTCCAACTAGCCGTAGAGAGCAGAGACATTACGACGATGCAGACTCCTCTCGATCTAGTATGGATGTGTACCCTGCCACAAGGAGGGACGAACTCGGTGGCCCACATGGTGAATGCGATGAACAACGTGCTGAGGGATTGTATCCCGGACATCACCATGCCATTCTTGGACGACATCCCGATCAAGGGATGTACGGTAGAGGAAAAGGAAGAAACGATCGGACCGGACAGATGCCGGAGATTCGTGGCGACACACATTGACGACTGCGAGAGGGTGCTGCAGAGGCTAGAGGACGCGAGGCTCACCTTCTCCGGGGAGAAATCGGCCTTCAGGCAATCAGAGATCATGGTCGTCGGACATCTATGCGGACCGTATGGCCGGAAATCGTCTCCGGCTAAGGTAGAAGCCATCTCCGCAATGAAGCCCGACTGTAACTCAGTCACGGAGGTACAGAGGTTCTTGGGAGCATGCGCGTTCTACCACATATGGATCCCGCACTACGCCCACGTTGCCGAGCCGCTATACGGGTTGCTGAAAAAGGGGCGAAAATTCGAGTGGTGAGACGAGCATATGGAGTCGGTCCGAAAGATGAAGGAGGCTCTTGCTGCAGCTCCGGCACTCCGGAAGGCTGTCTACGAGAAAGGCACTCCCATCTACATAACGGTAGATACAAGTCTGATCGGGATCGGATGGGTCGTCAACCAAGAAGATGAGGATGGCATTCGGTTCCCAATCCGGTTCGGCGCGAAGGTCCTCAACGAGCGACAGCGAGGATACGCCCAGGTTAAACGCGAACTCTGGGGTATCGTTTCGGCGGTGAAGGTCGATAAAGACTATCTGATCAGGACAGAGGTGATTATCGAGAAGGACTGCCTGCCGATTCTCGGCATGGTTTCCGGATGCGCAACCCCGGACCTGGCAATGCTCAGGTGGATAGCGTACATCAAGTCCCTGGATCCGGAAATACGACACATTTCCGGGAAAGACAATGCCATGGACGACATGCTTTCGAGGGCGCGATTCGACGACGAGGGCGGCATGGTTTCGGAAGAGGAGGAAGTCGGTGTAGACTTCTTCGAGGCGGCCTACGTAACAACCGAGGGAGGGAGCACTCCGGCGCTTAACGATTTTAACGAGAGCAAATACGACGGGGAGTGGTTGCAGATTGAGGGATTCTTAAGGACGATGACGCCGGATGCGTCATGGACAAAGAACGAGGCCAACCGGATCCGGAAGAAAGCATACCGATTCTTTCTCCGGGACGGATACTTGTGGAAGCACACGAAGAAGAGAAACAACATCCCACTCCGAGTAGTGGCGATGGAGGAGGAACAGGAGGAGTTGCTGAAGGTCTACCACGACAACCCCTGGGTTGGACACTGTGGGACGTGGGCCACGTTCGAGAAACTAAAGGGGAAGTATTGGTGGCCAGGACTGTACCGGGACGTGCATCGGTTCGTGACAACTTGTGAGAGCTGTCAGATACACTCCATAGTCCGACATCAGGACGAGCTTCACCCTACATACCCTCCGGCCATCCACTTCAAATGGATGGTAGATTTGGTGACGATGCCGATGGGCGTAGGGCAGATGCGATATCTGGTGCTGGCCCGAGAGGACCTGATGAACCAGGTGGAAGGCCGAGCCCTGCAGAACAAAACGACCGCGGCCGTGTGTTGGTTCCTGATCGAGGACGTGATATGCCGGTACGGGTGCGTCGGGAAGATCGTGGCTGACCGCGGGGAGTTGGACGCCGAAGAGGCCGAGGACCTGTTCGACCGGTTAGGGGTCAAGCTCTCGCTCACCACAGCGTACAATCCGGAGGCGAACGGGAAGGTGGAGCGCGGACACGGACCGATCGTCAAAGCGCTAGTCTGGGCATGCGGAGGCCAGGTCGGGAACTGGCCACGACTGTTACCTTATGCCTTGTGGGCGGACCGGACAACGCATAGTTCGGTAACCGGGTTCATGCCGTCAGAGCTCATGTTCGGACAGAAGCCGATCATGCCGATGGAACGGACGATCTCCTCTTGGGCGACAGTGGACTGGAGAGACGAGATGAACCGGGAAGAACTTATAGCGGCGCGTATACGGCAGCTCGAGCGGAGGGCAGGGGATGTGGAACAAGCGGCGGAGAGACTTCGGACGGCGAGGATGAGGAACAAAGCCCGGTTCGACCAAACGCACCAGCTCCGACCAAAGAAAATCGAGGAAGGCGACTGGGTGCTAGTCTACGACAGCAGCCTCGACAACCAGCACCAGGCAACACGGAAGTTTGCAAAACGGTGGTTTGGGCCTTACGTGGTAACGAGCGCCAACGGCAACGAGACGTATCACCTGACGGAACTCGACGGTACGAGGATGGCGATACCGGTAGCAGGGAAGCGGATCAAGGCGTTCAAGAAGCGCCACGACGGCGAACCGGATGTAAGAGGCCCGGACAGCGACGACGAACAGTCCGAAACGGAGGACGAACCGATGGACGAGGAACCGGAACCCGGACCGGTTTTCTCCAACCAGAACCCAATTTGGGTGCATACCGGTGGATGCGAGGTTAGGTGGGGGCGGATGTCGTGAAGAAAACCATCCCTTAGCGCAATTGGTGCATAGCGCACGCGAACCGGCTCTTCACGCGTGCGCGCCCTTTAATGTATATAATAGAGGATTAGGTACAAAGGTATATCCTAGGTAGTTAGATTCGGTAGGTAGGAAGTTAATGAGGGAAACGGCTCCCTTCTTGAAGCTATAAAGGAGAGGGAGACGCGGGGAGAAGGGGATCGCGCATTGAGGAGGACGAAGTGCTGTCGGGCCGTAACCGAACGCTTCTCCTCTGTTTGTTCTCAATTGCTCTTCTCTGCAGGTTTTCGGGAGGCTCGTGCTGCTTCGAGGAACGCCCGTGTGCTTCCGGCAGCACCTCCATCCTATCCCCTTTCGTGCGTAGACGAACAGGCATCGACATCTGTTCGCCGGCCTGTTCGGTTGTAACCGCTCGCGTGATCTGTTGTTTATTTGTCAATCGTTAATATACAAACATTTGTGTCTCTCTGTCTCTGTGTCCATTCGCGTCTTCTGCGTTGACGGGCCGTGCCCCTGTGTTTCTTTGCTCATACATAACCGAGCGTCTCTCTCTTTCTCTTTCCCCTTCTATCACCCGCTCTTCGGTTCGAGACTCCGGTGGTCCCGCCTCGTTTCTCCACGCACGCGCATAGTAACGCGACAACGGATTGTCAAAACTCGAAAGACAATTTTTGGTAAAGCTATTGTTCGTGCACCATAAAAGAGGGTTTGGAGAACTAGTAAATGTTGAGAATGCTGCCGTCTAGTGCGGAACAATGTCAATACTCCGTTGTTGAGAGATCATTAACAAGTACAAGTCGAGATGATTTATGATTACAAGCAACTAAAATATGTAACAAGATCAGTAGGAATGCAAGAGGAAGAGAACAAAATGTTAGGCACAAGATGACGTTTATTGCTTAGGCCCAAAGGCTCAATTTATAAAATGAACAACAACATCAACTTAGGTTACAAAGTCAGTTTATATACTGATTGACTTAGGGCAATTGTCCTTCTTAGTGTTTACAAAGATGTCCTAAACCTAATGTGTACAAATGGGACAATGTGAATACGTCCATTAGAGACCTGTATTCGACACTCCCCCGTAATGGGCGTATACATCCGAAATCTGTAATATAAGTGAACGATACAGATTTGTACAAAGTTGTTGAACGAATCGGATTTTAGTTCAAGTCGGTAAACTCCGGAAAACAGAAGGCCGAATAGGTCGAAGTCAGAGGATTTGAGGCCGAACTTCGAATTGTAGATGATGATTGTTCGAAACCATTTAATTTATGATCAACCGATTATTCATTGCGCTCATTTGGTGCCGTAGGGATCAAAATCGATTCGCCGAAAAACACTTGGTGATTCCATCTACGTCATTATTGGCTGTAGATATCTTCTCGAGGCTGATTTTCCCTGGAACAACGTAGTCCCGAACAAAGTGATATCGAACGTCGATATGCTTGGAGGCGTTGTGCGGGATCGTATTTTTCGATAGAGAAAAGATGCTCTGATTGTCACTATAGACAACTAGAGTTGAGTCGGATTCGACTTGTCGAAACGTGTGCGCTAGCCGACTGAGCCATAGAGCCTCTTTCACTGCATGGGACGCGGCTACGTATTTGGCCTCGGTTGTTGATGTGGCAGTGCACTACTGAAGTTTTGATTTCCACGAGATTGTGTAAAAGAATATGATTGCAGAAGCTTTGACAGGACCGGTTACACTAGATAGCAACAAAGAATAAAGACACAGGTTTAATGGAAGTCTTACGCAGGAGAGACAAAGAAAGCAGAACAGTAAACTCAATTCAAAATAATAACACTCTGTACATACAATGTGCTTAGTGAGCACTTTTATACAAGTCCTTACACGGACTGACAGAAGTACTAACATGTACTTCAATGCTCATACGAGCGACTATCACTGACTCCCAAAAATACGCCTACGTATTAGGCTAGATTCGTAGGCCTCTAACGGCCTATCGGTTCCAATCCGATTCGGCTCTTGCTTTTGGAGACTGATCCGAACACCTATCTGGTTCTTCGTTGTAGATACTGATCCGGCTTTGGCTTATTCAGCCGATCCAGATCCGGTTGAGTTTGTTCGCTCAACAGTCCCCCTCAAGCTCAACTTCAGGTCAGATTGCAAGTGTCAGTGTCAATGGTAGCCGATCCTCTCCTCCGGCTTCCCTTGGCATCCTCCTGCCTGACTCGTGCTCCTCGTCCTGTTAAGTTCCGCTTTCCACGACCTGTCCGGTCCCGTGCACTTCGACCTTCTCGGTCGGCTTGTCTGCTCAGAAGGCCCATCTCAGCTCCTTTGCTGTTGTGACTCCGGCGCATCTCGACCCGTCGGTTCCTCCGTGTTGGTGTCGACTTCTGCTGCCTCCTTCTGCGTTTGGCCTTCAGTTGATCCGGCTCCTCCGAATCAAGCACCGCTTCCGAATCGCGTGATTCCAATTTGTTCTAGCTCTTGTCCGAATTGGTTGTCTCCAATTTGTCCTCCTTAAGGCCCTTGACCACATCTGCCCATGTCTTAGTCTTGGCCTTTCCGGCTTTGCCTCCCCCTTTTTTGGTTGGCTTTGGCTTGGGCTCTCTGTTCCGGTGGCTCCCTGTGCGTCCGGTCTCGGCTTTTTCAACCGTCCCGTGCCATCCGACTTTTTCAGTCGGGCCAAATCGAAATCGGTTTCTGACTCGACTTTTCAATCATCTTTCTCATTCCTCCCCCTCAAGTTCGGCATATCTAGATACTGCACACCCAGTGCATCGGAAAATTGCCGCAACTTGTCCAAGCCCAGAGGTTTGGTGAAGATATCGGCCACTTGCCGATCTATCAGAACATGCAACAGTTCCACTTCATTGGAGAGAACGCGTTCTCGGACAAAATGATAGTGCACATCGATGTGCATAGTCCGGGCGTGAAAGACAAGGTTCTTTTCCAAATGGATGTTGCTGAGGTTGTCGTAATAGATCATTGTCAGATCAGACACCTCCACTCGCAGATCCTTCAAGGGCCTCTTTAGCCATATGGCTTTGCACGTTGCGACAACCGCTCCTTGGTACTCGGCCTCCGTGCTCGACAATGCTATTGTCGGTTGCTTTTTACTACTCCAGGTGACCGCGACGCTTCCTAGTGAAAACACACATCCGGATGTAGACCTATGGTCGCCGGCATTTCCGGCCCAATTGGCATCCATGTAGCCAACAAGTTGTTCGGCTACACCGGTCCGATATAGCAACCCCCTGTCCTTAGTGCCACTAACATACTCGAGTATTCGGTGCGCGCACTGAAGGTGCTCCACAGTCGGATGCGCCATGAATTGACTAATCAATCCGATTGTATAGCTGAGGTTCGGCTGGGTGATGGTCAGATATATAAGGATTCCGACTATTTGCTAGAACCTTTTCGGATTGCATGCCGTTCCGGAGTCAGGGTGAAGCTTTACATTTCGGTCGAGAGGAGTTGAGATGGATTTGCATTCTGTCATGCCGAATTTGAAGAGCATACTTAGCACATAGTGGTGGTGGCTGATTAGTATGCCTTCGGGGTTGCATATAACTTCAATCCCGAGGATGTAATGAAGGTCTCCTAGATCCTTCATCTCGAATGATGCTCCAAGCTGGGATTTGATGCGGCCGATTTCGTCTAGGTCGGTGCCGACGATGACAAGATCATCCACATAGAGCAATATGCTCACCGATCCGTTTTGACCTTGCCAGATGAAAATGAAGAATCCGATTTCGACAGAGCAAACCCCATACGACGTAGTCTATGCGTGATCTTCGCGTTCCAGGCGCGCGAGGCTTGCTTGAGTCCGTAGAGGGACTTCTTCAATCGGCACACCGCCGATGTATTCACTCCGGAATGAAATACGGGGGGTTGAACCATAAACAGATGTTCCTCAAGCTCACCTTGCAAGAACGCGTTTTTCACATCCATTTGATGTAGATGCCACCCCTTCGCTGTTGCCACCTCAAGGAGGACACGAACGATGAACGTCTCATTGTAATCGATGCCGTGTTGTTGCGCATAGCCCTTTGCCACTAACTGGGCCTTGCACCGGTTCATGGAGCTGTCGGTTTTGTATTTAACCTTGTACACCCACAGACAACCGATCGGCTTCACTCCTTTCAGTACGTCCACCAAATCCCACGTCTCATTTTCTGTGAGTGCATGCATTTCTTCCTCCATAACGGCATGCCAATTTGCGTCCTTCGCCGCTTTTGCGTAGCTGTCTGGCTCAAGCACTTCTGCCACCTTCGTCATGTACATATAATGATATGCCATGTACTCATTATATCCGTACCTTTTTACGGGGTTCCTCTGGCAGGTGGATCAACGTAACTTCTCTTTAGCCGATTTCAGGGCCCTCTTGGCTGACTTAGACTTCTCTTTCGAAGGTCCATCTATGTTTTGTCTAGAGTCGGATTCGCTCTGATCCAACTCGTCTCTGCTGGTGTCATACTCCGACATCTTCTTCTTCCCCTTCTCTTTGCACGTGAACCGTCTCCTCGGTGCCTTGCGCGGGGAGAGCACCACTGAGTCTTCACTACTCGCTGGCTCATCATCCGGTTCACCACTCGGACTTAACCAGTCCGAATTCTGTCCACTCATCCAGTGAGAAGTCGGAATATCTGGTTGTTCGGATTCCGCGATGCTTCTCTCTGTTCCGGATTCCACCGGATTATCTACAACAATCAGCTCGGGTTTGGGTGGGGAGAAATACCAGAGTGCTGATTCATCAAAAAAGACATCTCGGCTGACTCAGATCGGTTTCGATCGGGGGTTATAACACTTATAACCCTTCTATTCGTCCAAATAACCGACGAGAATGCACTTTTCGGCGTTCACATCTAACTTTCTCTGTTTTTCCTTCGGTACATGGACATATGCAATGCCACTGAACACCCAAAGGTGTGTCAAATTTGGCTTTTGCTCAAAGTAGAGTTCAATCGGCGACACCTTTGTCCCTGAGGCAGATATCCGATTTTGGATGTAGACGGTTGTCCGAATCACTTCAGCCCAATAAAATTTGGACATGCTTTTCTCCTCAAGCGACACCTTCTACCAGCGTCCTATTCTAATGCTCGGCCACGTCGTTTTGCTTCGGTGTGTATCTGCAAGAGAATTCCTGTCGGATTCCCTTCGTACGTAGATAACTCATGAACTAGCCAGAAAAGTACTCTTTTCCGCCATCCGATCTTAGACACTTAATCTTTCTTCCGGTCTTGTGTTCAACAAGGTTCTTCAAATCCTAGAAGCACAAGAAGACTTTGCTTTTCTTCTCGATTATATAGATCCAAGTGTGCCGGGTGAAATCGTCGATGAAGGAGACGAAATACCGACTCCCATCGATACTCATGTTTTGTGCCAGTCCCCATACATCCGAATGGATGAGATCAAGCCGATTCCGGCTCCGATTCTTCTCATTACGGAATGGAAGCCTATGCTATTTCCCGAGTTGTTAAGCTTCACATATTTGGCCATTTTGGCCACTGAACTTCCGCAGTCCGAAAAGTACGTGTTCCGACTACAACTCCTGAAGCTTCCGAAAGTTGATGTGGCCGATCCGCTTATGCCGTAGGTCGATGTCTGACTCTACCTTCTGGCCTTTCACGAACATAGCGGTGCCGACATCATTCGTTTCGAGGATAAACATTCTCCTGTCTCGACACCCTTGCATGATGACTTTGCCCTCTTCTTCAATGAAACACTCAAGATGTGTGAACCAGTGTCATGAGGATTTTCGGCTATGGTGAGAAAACCTGAGCGGGATGAATAAAATGGGGATGTGCAACATTGCACATGCACTTGATAGGATTGTAAAATAGAGTAACAAATGTAAAGGGAAGGGTAGAATGTAAGGTGCTAAAAGTGCACTACAACGTTTGTGAAGTATAAAGGTGATCTATACTTAGGGGCTCATGCACATGTAGACTAAAGGGGAGTGCATGGAAGTATGGTGTAATAAGTAGAGGGTATGGTTGGTTGTGAGGAGAGGGAGTTAAGGATCCATCAATCTCTCCTCCAAAGATCAAGGCAAATATTCCCCATTGAAGGAAGGGGATATTTGGCCTCTCTTTTTGTAATGTGCCTCACCCCTTATTACATAAAAGGGAGTGAGGGGTCACTTGGGAAGGGGTCTCCATTATGTTGTTTTGGGGTAGACCATTAGGGCTTTAATTATCCCTATTTCGTTTTAGGGTTTCACGTTTTAGGATCTCATTTTAGGGTTTCATTCATTCATCTTCTTCTTTTCCCCTATCCGGTTAGGGTTTCATCTAGAGGGTTTACATTCGTCCTACGCGCCCATGGTTGTAATTCATGTGGTGTTTTCGTTATATAATCACTCGATGAATCTTGTCTTGTCTTTTCTCTAATCTTAATCTCTCCAATCTTAACCTCTCTAACCTTAATCTTTCCCTTCTTGGTTAAACTCTCAAGCTTATTTGCCTTCTCTCACTCCCTAGTCCAAGACCCCCGTGGTCCCGTCCTATCCGATACGCACACGCGAAACTTCGCGACACCGGACCTGCATCCCTTGGTCGACAATCTGTTCGACTGACATAAGATTCTTTGTGATTGTCGGGAGGTGCAAGACGTTCATCAACTTTCCCTTCTGCCCGACATGGCTGAGAGGAACCTCACCGATGTGCTTGATGGTATGAGGAGTGTCATCTCTGGTTTCGATAACTCCCGGTTGCTCTGGCTTTTCCAGAAACAAGACCCACTCTTCGTGGCTCATCATGTGGTTAGTTGATCCGGAGTCAACGTACCATACTTCCTCCGATCTGGAAGCGGTCTTCTTCATTGAGTTCGCCTTGTGCTTCATCATGAAGGCTGACCCTTGTCCGGTCTTTCCGGTTTCGAATCCTTCCGATTCTTTAGCGTAGTGCGAGCTTTGCTAATTTCCTCGACCGGCCTTGCCAGATCCGGATTTGTCCAAATTAGTGTGCTTCTTCCAACACTCACTCTCTCTGTGGCCCTTCCGACCACAATACCAACATTCTGTTGTGGTCTTCTCTTGCCGGTTTCCGGCGGCACTTTAACTCCCCCTGCTTGTGGAGGGTCCAAAACTGTTGTCGGCACTATCTCTGTGCCTCCGATTTTGCTCTTGTTGGCCGCCTGCATTGCGTGCCGATCCGCCTCGTCTACCACGACCATGGGGCCGATCCGCCTTCGTGCACAACATCCTGCTATTAGTCTGTGTACTCGTTGACGAACCCACATGGTTCTCCTCTACTAGGAGCATCGATTGTAAGTAAAAAAATGAGGGCATATTCTCCCTTGTAGAGACTGCCGTTCGAAATGCTCTAAACTTTGATGCCAGGCCCGTGAGACAAATCTACACCATCTCATCTTCCTCGATGGTTACGTTGATAGAGTCAAGTGAGTCATAGATATCTTTGATCTAGGCAGTGTAGTCGGCCACCGACATGTCCTTCTGTTAGATATTGCTCAACTCCTGTCGGAGTTGCAACTTCTGGGCCATGGTGCTTGCGGTGAAGACCTTCTTTAGGTTTCCCCAAGCTTCCTTCGGCATCTTGGTGTTCCATATATGGCCCAACAACTGATCGCCGACACTGGACGCAAAGCAGTACATAACTCTGCTTGCCGCTTGTTCCCAAGTTGGGAAGTTCCTGTGTGCCACATCAGGTGCTGTATCCTTAGCTCCGTCGACATAACTCTAGTAGCCATGCCCGAGCAGGTACTGGTGCATCTTGTACAAGCAAGATGCGTAGTTGGATCTGTCGAGCTTCTTCTTGGGAGCGAGCTAGCCATTTCTCGGTCCATATCCTTCTTCTTGTCTATTCTTTACTGGGTGTTAGGGTTTGTCTTAGGAAATCGCTCGTCGGCTGTAGTTTAATGAAAGACACAAGTTTAATGAAATCTTACACAGGAGAGACAGAGATAGCTGAACAATAAACTCAATTCAAAATAATAACACTATGTACATATAATGTGCTCAATGAGCACTTTTATACAAGTCCTTACACGGATTAACAGAACTACTACATGTACTTCAATGCTCATACGAGTGACTAGCCATGATTCCCAAAAATATGCCTATGTACTAGGCTAGATTCGTAGGCCTCTAACGGCCTACCGGTTCCAATCCGATCTGTCTCTCCGATCTATCTATTGGATCTATCTCTCCAATCCGGCTCTTGGTTCTGGATACCGATCCGGACACCTATCCGGTTCTTCATTGTGGATACTGATTCGGCTCTGGCTTATTCAACCGATCCGGATCCGGTTGAGCTTGTCCGCTCAACAGATTGCTCCATTGCCGAATTTGAAGCAGTATCTGGTTGTCGATTTTCGGTTGTCCACACAACTAGCAAAATATGAGTCAGTGTAACTGACTATGCCTGAGTTTTGTTCGGGCAAAAAAGAATGCCATAGTCTTTTGTGCCTACTAGATATCTAAACACACGGTTTACTGTGTTCTAGTGCGATCGGCCAGGGTTGTGCATGAATCTGCTGACGACTCCTACGGTGTGAGCAATGTCAGGTCGTGTCGTCACCATCACGTACATTAGGGATCCAACTACCGGTGCATACAGTACCGACTTCATAATTTTCCCCTCCAAACCGGATTTCGGGCAGTCTCGTTGAGATAACCAAGTGCTAATGAGGAGCGAGGTTGAAGTAGATTTTGCTGATTACATGTTGAAGCGTTCTAAGACACGTCCAATGTAGTTGGATTGAGACAAGAACAACTATCTTTGATTTCGATTATGACTTATCTTCATTCCAAGAATGTGTCTTGCCGGACTGAGGTCCTTCATGGCAAACTTCAACCCTAGTTGCCGAACAAGTTGGGGTGGCCGAATCAAACGTCTCTTTTAGTTTGTAGACCCACTTGCAGGGAAGAGCAAGTCGATTTTTCAGTAATTCGACCAAGTCCCAAGTCTTATTTTGTTGAATGGAGTTCATTTCCAACTCCATTGCCAGATGCCATGTGGCCGAATCGAAGGATTCCGATGCTTCTTCGTATGACGCCGGTTCTCTGGTGTTCGTAAAGAAGATTCCGGGAGAGTATCTCTCCGGGGGTTGCGACAGTCTCTTGGATCTTCGAGGTATGACTGGACTAGTCGCATCAGGTGTCGGGGTCGGATGGTCCAAAGCCGAACCATTCGGTTGTGTCGAGTCGGATGCTGCCAAGTTGGTGTTGGAGGTTTTGGCTACCCGTGAGGTCGACCTCGTGTTGTGTGCTAGGCCTTCACGAAGGGTCGGCACTTCGTGTCACAGACAAGTAGACGAAGCTCAATACTAAGAGAGTGAGAGAGAGATCATAGACAAGATAATAAGAAAGAGAGAGAGAGAAAGTAATCAAGAGAACAAGAACTGAATTATGATTCCGTAACTGGTGTTGTTCACCTTGACTAAGGCCAAGGGGAACCCTGTATTTACACATGTTTATGGGCTCTAAATGTAGCCCCATGCAAAAACTCATTTTCATGCACAAGCTTCTAGAATGTTCTAGCTTCTGGAGCTTTCTGGAAGCTTCTAAAATCCTACATGTAGAATAGATAATCTACAATAATCTAGTAAGGTAACATAATTATGTATTAGATGTATTGGTTAAAACATATCGATTAAATACAATAGGGCAAGAGTTTGAATCATGACATGACTGTTGTCATGTCCATGACATTATCCCCCTGCTAAGGCCGCCTCCGAAGATGCCTCCTCGGTTTTTGTGGATATTGGTGATGAAATGCATGAACAACATCCGGTGCATTCTCCAAGTGTTGGGATGGTTCCCAAGTTGCCTCTGAAATGGGATACCCTTTCCATAGTACTAAGTATTGAAGTTGTCGTCGATGCCAATGAGAGTCCAAAATCTTGTCCACCTCATACTCCTCACCTATGGAAAGCTCAATTGGAGGTGGAGGTGGAGAGTGTCTTCCAGGAATAGTGGATGGATGATAAGGTTCAAGAAGAGGGGCATGGAAGACATTATGAATCCGGAAATGTGGGGGAACTTCTTGTAATCCAACTTTCCACAAGGTCGAGTAGTATCGACATGGTGACGTAAGAGCCAAACTTGATCACGAACTGCAAAGGTGGGTGTAGCGGAGCGATGTCGACCAGCTTGCGCTTTATACCGGTCCCTTGCAAGGATGAGTTCGTGGGAGAGGTCTTGATGAATGTCGGCTAAAATACGAGCACGCCCTTCCGCTGACGGGTTGACAAAGCTGTTAGGGATGGAAATACTGAAGCGAGGATGGAAACCATAGTTGGCGAAAAATGGGGTGACCCCAGTTGAACCATGTAGCGTATTATTATATGTGAACTCTACCAAGGGTAGGAGGTCAACCCAATCATCTTGCTGGTAGCTAAGCGAGCATCGAAGGTATTGCTCAAGAATTTAGTTCACCCACTCCGTTTGGCCATCGGTTTGAGGATGATAAGACGAAGACAAATTCACTATTGTGCCCAATGTTTGAAGGAGCCACCACAAAAAACGAGAGACAAATTGCGGTCTATGATCTGAGATGACATCATCCGGGACCCCATGAAGCCACATCACATTCCTTAAAAATAGTTCGGTTGTTGCTTCTACTGAAATAGTCTTTGCACAAGGGGCAAAATGAGCCATCTTTGTAAACCGATCTACCATGACGAGCACTGTGTCATATCCGTGGACAAGAGGCAAGTAAGTGATGAAATGCATGGAAATTGATGCCCAAGGCCGGTTGGGAATGGGAAGTGGTTGGAGCAACCCCTATGGCCTATGGTGGACGACTTTGGATCTAGCACAAGTATCACATATCTTGATGAATTCCTTGACGAACTTCCATGGTTGAGGCCACCAATATCCTCGTGAGATTAATTCGAGTATCTTTGTAACGCCAAAATGACCAGCCAAGGGGTCATCATGACACTTTTGGAGAACTTGAGTTCGACATCAGCCCTCCAGAACATATAAGAGTTGGTCTCGATAAAGCAATCCCCCCTCGAATATGAAGCGGTCAAGGTCTTCCTTGGTCTTGGATTTAGATGGATCAATAAGACCTTCCTGAATTGCGTTGGCGAATTTGTCGGTTGGAAGTGCTTTGGCTATCTCCTCAAGCAAAGAGTCGTCATGGAGCATGCATGTGTCAAAGAGCTGGAATTGATTTGGTTTAAGCAAACATTGAGATTGTTGAGCATAGGCAATTATCCCTTGGGCTCAACTCAAAATCTGACCGTCGTGAAAGAGCATCAACCTTCATGTTTTATGCCCCGGCCGAAAGACAATTTCAAAGTCATAGTCGGCTAAGAAAGTTGATCAACGGGCCTGCCGCCGATTTAAAGTACGGATTGTTGAGAAATACAATAAATTTTTATGATATGTTAATACCTGAACCAGATGTTGCGCCCTAGCCAAGTAAGGTCTCCACTCCGTGAAAGCTGCCACTATAGCCGCAAGCTCCTTGTCGTAGATGGGATAGTTGATTTCTAGAGCTGTGAATTTTCGGGAGTAGTATGCCACCGGTGTAGGATGCCATCATCATCGGGTTGGGATAAGATGACACCAATGGCAAAGTCAGAGGCATCTGTTTCAACTTGAAAAGGCTTAGTAGGGCCGACGTGAAGGAGGACTGGAGCTCGGGTAAAAACTTCCTTGAGTAGGTCGAAGGTGTGTTGAGTAGATGGAGTCCATTGAAATGACATCCCTTTACAAGCAAGCTCAATCAAGGGATGGACTATGACGGAGAACCCCTTGATAAATCACCGATTGAAATTTGCGAAACCAAGGAACGACTGGACGTCCTTTACTCGTTTTGGAGTGGCCCATTCTTGAATTGTCTTGATTTTCTTTGGATCCATGGTGATGCCCTGTGGGGAGATAACATAACCAAGAAATTCTATGGAATTGCAATCAAACTCACATTTTTCTCTCTTGGCATAGAGGCCATGCTCCCTAAGTTTCGAGAGAATCAATCGAACGTGGTGAGTATGCTCTTCAATGCTCGACAAGAAGACAAGAATGTCATCAAGGTAGATAACAACAAAGTGATCGAGATATTCTCGAAATATGTCGTTCATCATATGTTGAAAAACAACTGGAGCATTGGTGAGTCCAAAAGGCAAATACGTTGTACTCGACGTGTCCGTATTGCGTACGAAATGTCGTCTTCCATTCATCACCAAGTTTAATCTGAACCAAGTTGTATGCTCCCCGCAAGTCAATCTTGGAGATGACCTATGCACAATGAAGGTGATCGAGGAGCTTTGGGATGAGAGGTAAAGGGTATCAATTATGTACCGTGATTTTATTGAGGCCACGATAATCCACACATAGATGCAACGATCCATCCTTTTTCTTCACAAACAAGATGGGGCCCCAGCTGGTGACTTAGACGGTTGGATGAAGCCCTTCTCCAAATTTTTATCGGGATATGTGCGAAGAGCCTCTAGTTCTGGTTCAGAGAGACCATAAATGGGCCCAAAGGGTGGAGATGTGCCCTCATGTAGATTGATCAGACAATCATATGGTCGATGCTCCGGTAAGTGATCTGCATTCTTCTTCTTGAACACATCACCAAAGTCACCATATTTGGATGGAAGCGAGTCCAGATTGGCTTTCATAGGAACCAAAACTGGGGTACTCGACTTTGCATCCTTGGCCATTGAGATGGAGTGCATTGTGATTGCATTGTGATTGGGGCATGAGCATCTGAGTGCATTGGTCCAAGTTGAATGGCAGAGTGCTCGACAGAAAACAATTCGGGCCATTCTGACACAACGACATTGGAAGCTACTCCAACCTCCATGTGAGTTTGCAGTTGAAAAGTAAGTGAGTGATTGTGCCAATCTATAATAGGGTTATTCCCTTTCAACCAAGACAACCCACGTATGATTGGATGCCGCGGTGAAGTGATGAGGTAAAATGATAAGGCCTCCTGATAGGTCCCGAGCTGCAAAATGAGGGGGACCATGGCTTTGGCGACTGCACCAGAGGAGAGCATTCGCCCATCGATAGCTTCGATTGGGATAGGCTTGGATAACTGGACAATAGGAAAGTTGTGTTTACGAATGAACGTTTCGTCCATAAAACACGTCCCCGGAATCGAGTAGCGCTAAGGATTGAATTGAAATAGACTAGAAACAGAGAGTTACCTTGAAGGAAAAGTTGTTAGTAGAACTTTGGGAGCAACATGTATGTCTGTTGTCCAACCGCATGGCTCCTATTGTAGTTGGACATCGTCGTTTTCCGAATGTTGGGATCCACTAGTTGGATTGTCCCGATAGACTTGTCGCAGATTGCTTTTGAGTGGGCAAAAACAAATTAGATGGGTAGAGGTGCCGCAATATAGACATAGCCCATTGGTTCGTCAATGGTGTTGTTCGGCAGTGGTGAGTGGGGCTCGAGCTCGATCAATTTCCATCGGCATAGGATCATTGAACGATGTTGTTGGAGAAGATCTTGCAGACAGTTGGGGTTGTACCATAGGTTTAACATGGAGAAAGGGCGACAACTTGGAAGTCGCTCGTTCCTCTTGTCGAAGTTCAAAAAGGAGGTTGTCACAACTGACTGCTTGCTTGATGGCTTGTGATAATGAAGTCGGCCCCGGGAAGTTTAGTAGTAGATTCTTAACATCACTTTGAAGGCCCCGACGAAAATGGTTGCAAAGGGCTTGGTCGTCCCACTGAACGTCACATGCGAATTGTTTAAATTCAGATGCATAAACAGACACTGGACGCTTACCTTGATGTAATGAATAGATTTTGGTAAGGCTTGTTCGATGACGATCCGTATCCCCAAATGTCACCTCAAACTCTTCTAGGAAAGCAAGAAAATTGTCGAGAAGTGGTGATGATGTTTCGACCAAAGGTGCAAACCAGCTTTGTGTAGCTCCTAAGAGGAGAGTCCCAACGAGGCCAACTCAGCAAAAATCATTCGCATATCTTTGGGGTTGTAGCTGGATAATAAGCTTGATCTGATTTATGAACCCCCGGAATTGCGCCCTTGTGCCATCGAACTTGTTGGGTAAACTAACATTGGGTTCTATAGTTGAAGTGGGGTGAAGAGGAATTGGAGCGAGGATTGACGAGGGGCTAAGCTTTACAGATTGGAGATTCCTTGATGTAGGAGGGCACTTGGGTTCTTCATTCTCCAATTCCATTGGAGTCCTAGCTTGGAGTTTCTGGAGAGATTCCCGAAGATTCTCATTTTAAACTTGAAGTTGATGCATGGCTGCCAATAGTTGATTTATGTTCTCGGTAGAATCTGACATGATGAGGCTTTGGAGATGGAAGGTGAACAAACTATCACGGACAAGTAGACGAGGCTCAATACTAGGAGAGTGAGAGAGAGATCATAGACAAGATAATAAGAAAGAGAGAGAGAAAGTAGTAAAGAGAACAATAACTGAATTATGATTCCGTAACTGGTGTTGTTCACCTTGACTAAGGCCAAGGTGAACCCTGTATTTATACATGTTTATGGGCGCTAAATGTAGCCCCATGCAAAGACTCATTTTCATGCACAAGCTTCTAGAATGTTCTAGCTTCTAGGGCTTTTTGGAAGCTTCTAAAATCCTACATGTAGAATAGATAATCTACAATAATCTAGTAAGGTAACATGATTATGTATTGGATGTATTGGTTAAAACATATAGATTAAATACAATAGGTCAAGAGTTCAAATCATGACATGACTATTGTCAAGTTCATGACACTTCGGAAAAATTTACCCTTCGGACTTCAATAGGCCTTTCGGCCATCTTATGCATAACCGACTCATTGAACACTACGTCCAAACTTCAGACGATTTGCCTATGCTTGGGGTCCAGAGTCGGTATCCGATTTTGCCATCTGGTCCATAACCAAGAAAAACACATTTCCTGGATCGTGGTTTGAGTTTTTGGCGATCGTTCTTTGGGATGAGGGCATACGCCTCACACCCGAAAATCCTTCGTTTGTCGTAATTCGGCTGACTACCGGTCCATAATTCCTGAGGTATTCGAAGTCCTAGAGGCCTACTCAACGACATATTGATTATGTGTATTGCTGTAAGTAGGGCCTCTGTCTAGAAGCCATCCGACAGTCCAAAGTGTTGGAGCATTGATACTACCCTTTCCTGAATTGTCTGATTCATCTGCTCGGCAATTCCATTCTACTCCAGACTAGAGGGTGTCTTATATTCACGTCGTATGCCGTGTTGTCGACAAAATCTGACGAATTCTCCCCTGTTTTTGGTTCGAAAGCATTTTAGTTTTCTGTCGAACTAATTCTTAACCATAGAGAGCCAATCTGAAAAGATTGAGTACACTTAATCTTTAGTTTTGATCGGATAAGCCCACGCCTTCTGATTCAAGTCGTCAATAAAGCTGGCGAAGTACAGAGCACCGCCGAGAGACTAGTGTGGCATAGGGCAACAAACGTCCGAGTGGACCAAATTGAGTGGACTCGATTCTCTCGGTGCTGATGTCAGGTGTGATGTGGCTATCTGTTTGTCGTATTGCCAATGCTCGCAAAACTAATGATGAGAGAAGGAGAGTTTAGGGACATATCTGGCTCTGGATAAATGCATGATGCCGGCCTTACTGAGGTGTATGAATCGTCTGTGCCATAGTAATGACAGGGGAATGTCGACCAAGAAGAAGTCACCCTTTCGGAGTGTGACGTATGTGGGTACATTGAATGTACTTTCGGTCCTTGATCAAGTTGGAGGTTCCCCTTGTGGAGTGTCCACCATCCTGATGAGAAGCCAACATGAATGTCGTCTTCATCAAGTTGTCCGATTGAGATGAATGACCTTTAGAGTTCAGGTACATGTTGGCCATTGTGTGTACCAATGTAGAGCCACCCGAAAGGTTGAGCTCTACTTTGCCGATTCTGATGATAGCGCAATGTTGCGAGTTTCTGATTTGAACTTAGTTGGAATGTCGGGCCAAGTATTACTGAAATTGGGATCAACAAGGGGTCACATGATATGAAGCGCCCGAATCCAAGAGCCATGTGATCGATTCCTCAGTTGTAAGTAGAACTTTTGATTCGACTGGATTCTCAATGGATAGTATGTTCGGGTTGTTTGACAGTACTTCGGCTGAAGAGCCGACATAATTGACCTCCTCATGCCGGCCACTCTTCTGATCAACTCGTTGAGCCTTATCATGCTTGGCTTTGAGTGCACAACATTTGGCTTTGATGTGTCCGGGTTTCTTGCAATAATTGCAGATTCGATTATCTTGGGATTTGCTTGACTTCGGTAGTTGTTAGTCTGTCGAGAGGAACTTCTTCCTTGACTATTCGATCAATCGGTTGAACCTTGTACTACATACGCATCATTGGCCGAATCTTTTGCAAACGATTTCCTCTGAACTGCTTCAATCAGAATTATGCTTGTGACCGAGGAGTACTTAACGACTGCAGTCGACGCATTGCACAAAGTTATAACGAAAGTTTCCCACGAAGGGGGGAGATACTCATAAGCAACATTCTCTTAGTTCATCTGCGATACGTCCCTTGAGCCGCAATTTGGGAACTTAAGCTTTCGTACTCATTCAGGCGTGCCTGGACCTAGTCGGATTCTTTAATCCGAAGATTGTAAAGGTGCCGAATTAGATATATCTGTTTGGTGGTTACCTTTTTCTCGTAGGTATCCGAGAGTGTCTTCCACAGTTGGAAGGCAGTCGAACACGATTGCACCATGAAGTACACAGACTCCGATAGGTGGATCGGAATGGTGGCTCGGACGATTTTGTCGAGCTTTTCCCATTCAAGCTGCGTGTATCCTTTTGGGCCAATTTCATTTTCAATGGGGTCGATTTGCCCCTTGACTATTAAATAGTCTTTCATCTACTCCTTCCAGAAGTCGAGTCGAACTTCCTTAGACTCATCTCTGACGAGCCGGATATTGATGCCATCTGTGTCGGCTTGATAGACTTTGTCTAGAGTCGACCACGAATAGTGGTGGAGTGTGGCCGACTGGCTCACTCGATGTCATTCTGGCCGAAATTGGACACAAGTTGAATCGGTCTCGACTCTTTGACGAATTCTGTCCAGAGTGACTACAATCAATTGACTTAGTTGAATTGGACCCGAGTTTGCTGATTCAATTTCGAATCTCGATTTTCGGGATTTTGGAACACAGAGTATGTGCCGATTATCCAGTCCAGTCCTACTTTAGGTGACTACAACAATGAGAGGAACATATTCAACTAACCTTTCCCAATGTTGTCTAGCCGAATGAAGCACGAAAGGGGGTTGTTCCTGGAGCCCAATCGCTATGAGTGATTACGATGAGTGAGTAAATAACGTCGATTGACCTATTCGATTGTCATCTAATCCGATGTAGCACGATTGAGACAGGGCCTTCAAAAAACAAAATCTGACTCCGAGTGGCTACGATCACGGGTAAAGTACGACCAACTGGCTTACTTTAATGGTGATTTAGAACAATGGAGTGTAGGTTTTGTAGATGTTTCTCTTCACAGAAAAAATGATGATCTTGTAGGAATTGCCAGCCGAGATCTTCATGGTGTACTGAGGAAGAATTACTGATGGAGACTAAGTAGACAACGGAGGTAGAATGGAAAAATACCAAGCACTAATACTAGATGTTGAGAACGTTGTCGTCTAATGCGGAACAATGTTAGTACTCCTCTATTGAGAGATCATTAACAAGTACAAGTCGAGATCAGTAGGAATGCAGGAGGAAGAGAAAAAAATGTTAGGCACAAATGACCTTTATTGCTCAGGCTCAACGACTCAATCTATAGAATGAACAACAACATCAACTTAGGTTACAAAGTCAGTTTATATACTAACTGACTTAGGGCAACTCCCCTTCTTAGTATTTACAAAGATGTCCTAAACCTAGTGTGTACAAATGGGACAATGTGAATACGTCCATTAGAGACCCCTTGTCGTGAAGATTTTCGTTCACAAGCGGAAACTCGAGCAACGAGAGCCAAAGAGCAATGTGCAACATTGCACCCGTACATAATGTATTTGTAATAGTAATAAGGGTAAAGTGTATGGTGCTAGAAATGCCCCATAGGATCCCTAAGGTATAAAGGTGATGTGGTCTTGTGCGCACATCCACGCGAGAGAGAGAGAGAGAGAGGTACTATGCGGTACATAGGTACCTAGTTGTTTGTGTGGAGGTGGGAGTTAAGGGTCCATCAATCTCACCCTCCCCAAATCAAGGCAAATATCCCCTTTGAATGAAAGGGGATATTTTAGTCTCACTTTTGTAAACGGTCTTCCCTCCTTGTGCTATAAAAGGAGAGGGAAGGCACCATTGTGGGGGTTGCCTATTTTGAGTGTGCGAGGCATACCACATAGGTCGAGCATTAGGGTTAGGATTAGGGTTTCTTTATCTTTATCTTCATCTTCGTCGGTTAGGGTTTCGAGTAGTCGTTTGGTGCGGCCTATGCGACCACCATTTTGTAATCATTCATTTCGTTTTAATACATCTTGTTGATCATCTTGTCTCCATCTTCCTCTTGTTCGATCTAATCTCTTGTTCATTCTTCTTCTTCTTGAGCAAAGCTTCCATTCCATGTCCGATTCCTTCTCCTCTACTCCTTAGTCCAAGACCCCCGTGGTCCCACCCTTCTCCACGCACGCGCGTAGCAACACGACAACGTCGCGGTGTCCGACACCAACATCATCATCGTGAATGCCGACACCCAGCGGTATCTGAAGTGGCGCGACGAAGGCGGGGAACGGTTCTTGGTGGAGGCGGCCATGAATGAGGATTCTACAAGCCTGGCATTGTTCGAGTTGGCACCCGACAAAACGGTCACGCTTGTGTGTCCATGCGTGCTCAACACACGATGCCAATCGTACGATCTCGTGTCCGTGGCATCGGACCCAACCACGGGACTCAGCCCTTACGAGGAGGACATCGTTGTCTACTTCACATTGGCTGCTCAGAATATACATGTGATTTGGGCTGTTATTTTGCAATGCAAAATTTGGAGATTGCCAAATAAGTGTATTCAAACTAGTGATTGGAAAGAAACTCACTGAATAAAATATAACAAGTATTACATGCAATTTATGAAAGCTTTCATGTTTCACCACAACTATGAGTGTTTCTTGTTTCTTATAAAAGCTGGGTATATGTTTGTATGTACATGTATTTATGTATGTATATGGTATGCATGTAGTACACTTATATGTATGTGGTATGTTAATTTGTATGTGTATAAACCAGATTTTGCATGAGAGAGAGAGAGAAGAAGAAGACAATGAAGAAGAAGAAAACCTTGGATCAAAGGTGTTTCTTTGGCGTGCCATAGTTGGTGGGTGGCCTTTCGCAAGGGCCTTAAAATGAAGACATATTTCGAATGTGACATGTTTTATCGTGGTGGAAGAAGATGCCAAACATAGGTTCGTTACATGTCCGGTTGCTAAAGCCGTTTGGGTGATTATATCACAAATTTGGGCATCGATAATAGAAAATATTTTATCACCTTCCTTATAAGTGGGTTATTATTGATGAGGATAAAGCTATGCCCTCATTGTCATATAAGGTTGTTTTTTACTACCTTAGATATTGCGGGATGTGGTTTAATTGGACCATGAGAAATGGTTTCTTGTTTGATGGACTTCATGGGGTGACACAACAATTCCGTAGGATGAAAAGGAAGTTGATTTGACAATTTTCACAACTATGTTGTATGGGGACATTGTCCCAAGAGGAGATGGACTTATGTCATCTAGTTTTACAACACTTCAGAGGGTTTCCCTTGCACTATTGCTATTTATGAAGTAGTGAAGATAATAAAGGTTGTATTATCATCTTGTTTTAATAACAAACATTGATTTACGGAAAAAAAACCTTGGATCAAGAACCTAGGAGTTGTGCTTGACCTTTGATTTGTCTACAAGGGAGGAGATGGGGGACTTTGAATCTTCCTTTTCTTAAAATTTTCTTACAATTATTTTAAAACCTAACGTTATATGTTGGGTTTTACATTGTGGCGTTTATTGTCACTTCGAATCTAAAAAACGATGCTACAAAATTGCATGTAACTTTTAGCATCACGGTTAGCATCACCCATCTATTGTGTCATTCAATGTCGCTATCATTAGTAAAAATATGCTCGACATTAATGCCCCCTTATGCTAAAGTGTATAAACATATAAAATATACAACGGGTCCTATGCTCACTCACTTCATTTGCTCACAAATTCACAATATATCTAATTCACATGCATAAATTTGCAAGGACACATACACGTATAAAACAAGCAATTCAATCGAGAACAACTCCATAAGCATATTCAAACATGTTCACAATAAAAGCACATAAATAAATGTTTCCTTGTAACAACAAATGCACACTTACAATCAACCCATACACATACATGTTACCATACGAGATGTACGAAGAGTCAAGTGTGTTGAGCGAGGGTGGAATGTTATAATGTTGTTGATGTTGCATTGTTTGGTGCATATCATGAATCACAAGAGTAAGAGTGGGCATCTGCTCAACTCAAGCTTGAACCGAGTCATCGTGTAATTGTGAGTGTGAGTCAATACGTATGTGAACACATGCACACGTGTGTGCATGTGGACATATATGAAGAGGTGTGAGTGAGTGATTAGTGTGAATAGACAAGGGGGTTTTGCACCCTTGTGTATCTACCCATTTGTAACTATTTAACCCCTTATGGGGAATGAATGAATAAGGAAGATTTCTCTCTCAATCTCTCTCTCTTGCCATCTCTCTTCCTTCTCTCTTACGTTGAACCCCTTGGGAGGGGGGTGGAGCCATTCTAAGCACCACCCCCCACCCCACAATGCTTCTCAATGCACATAATGCTATCACCCCACAATGCTTATCAATGTTTATTAATCTCATCATCACTCCACAATTCTTGTCGTCGCACCCATCATTATCATCTTCATCAACACCATTTATCATCAACCCTAACCCTAAAACCATACAACACTATTTTGGCAACCACAACGATGAACCGCCTTTGAAGATGTGCGAAAAATGACAGAAACGTGCAAATTACGTTGACGATGTTTGGGAGATGTCAATGAATGCTACACGATGAAAATGTGTGAGAAAGCACGAAATGGGAAACGTCGAGAGTGCAAGAATGACAACGAGGTATGTGTGCGTGTGTAGGAAATGATGATGTTTGTGCGAGTGTGCGGATAACGATAACGTATGTGGTCCAAAAAGCGTGGTGCAAGATGCAACATAAACACGGTCGAACGTACAACAATACATATATGATATAAATTAATAAACAAACCACTGACCTCACATTCAACATACTTGCACTGTTGTACATGCACACAAATTTGAACATAAACACTCAAGTTCATATACAATTACAAGAAAAAGGAAAGTAAATAGATTGAAGGTTACCCATTTTCCACCATCAAAACCCACTTTCAATGGTTCAATTCCCTGGTGGTACACTATGTAGAACTCTAACTATCACTATGTTGAACATTCTTGTCTTCGCCAGGTCTATTGAACTACCACAATGCAAAACATTCTTTTCTAATATGAATTCCAACTTAGTAAACAAACCTTCAAGCCATATCATCACTTTACTAGCTTTACTCGACCTCTATAGTGGATAGAGTGACAATTTTTTATAAATTCAACATCCACATCCAATGAACAACTATAATTCCAACAGTGAATATATAACTAGTGGTGCTTTTGTTTTGCCCATGCATTTCACAGCTTCTCTCCAAGTAAAGATTACCTATGGCCCTGGGGGCTCCACTATATATAAAGAGGTTGTATCATGTGCGTTCACGACATCTTTTATTATACCCCTTATACGTATGTTTATTATTATTTTAGAGACCCTTTTGTAAAAACAGTTAATAAAAATACTGCTTAATGTAAATATATATTTTGACAACAACTCATTTTAAATGCCCTTACATAGAAAATACATGTATGCTCAATATATGTGTATATGTATATATTATATTGTATTGCATATGTTGTATATATTTTATGTATGGGTTATGTGTATGTATTAACATGTATGTATTGTATTACATGTGAATGTACATATGTAGTGTATTGTATTCCATGTTTATATATGCATGTATTGTACTGTATTACATGTGTTGTATATAGTTTATATATGGCATGTATGTATGTATCTATGTGTTATATGTGCATGTAAGTGTAATGATATGTGTGTGTATATGTATGTTACATGCATAGATTGAAATATTCGCATTCGTGGGGCCTCCCCCACGAATCCCAACGAATGCGTATACGAATATTTCTTCTAATATTCGTTAACTTTTTTTTCCCCCTTTTTTTCCCCTAATTTTTTTTTTGGAAAAAATTCAGTCGACGAGTAGCGAACAGAGACTTTCTGTTTTCTTGCCTTTCTCTCTCGCCTGCTCCCATTGAAGCTCCAATCCTCCTCTGCATCTTCCTGCGCGCAATCTCTTCTTCTTCGCAGTCTACAGAAACAACAGATTCAGGTATGCTCTTGCTTCTCCTCTGATTTTCCTGCAAGAAATATATGCTCTTTCGTGTAGTTTTGTTCTCTCACGAGAGAGAAGAGAGAGAATTTTTTGTTCTCGAATTTGGTTTTCATCGAATTTTTTGTTCTCGAATTTGTTCTAGAATTTCATTTCATAAATCATAATTCGTTCCTTGTAGTCAGATTTTGTTTATTCTGCATTATGCAACAAAATATAGAAATGAAAAAATCCATGTGCATATGTACTATGAAGAAGTTGCTCTAATAAACAATGCAACCAAAGGAATGAAGAGTCTCCTTTGCTTGTGCATGTTCCAAAGTGCAGAAAAAACCAAATCAGAGTGCAATGAAAGAACATTGCATTATGGAATAGTTCACTGTCGCCTAATTCTTTTAGTTATTCTCATAGGTTAGGGTCCAGGGAACAACAAAGGCTGAAGGTTAATTTACACAATGGTGAAACAAAAGAGCTTCGAAGGATTATGCATAATTGAAGCAACATTAGATATGATCAACAAAGAAGAAGATGATGAGAGACTTTTGAGAATGCAAAATCAAGCTATTGATGAAAATGAAGCTCATAAGGACATTATGGATGACCTTGAAGATACGGATGATGAATGTGATAGTGCATAGAGTCTTAAGCATTTCGAAGCATTACTTAGAAGTTAGAAGTTAGAACCTAGAATTTAGAAATTACAATATAACGGCTCATAATCGCTTTAATTAAAACTTTTCTTTCTTATGTTAGTGTGATTTTGAAGACCTTCCATTTTTCTATAAATTGGTGATTTTTCCTTTTTTTTTTGAGTGAATTGAATAATTTTTATTATATAAATTTATTTTCCATAAACGAATGGTTTTATAATATTCTTGGAGCAATTTTATATTCTCGAATGCTACGAATATTGCGGATGTCGAATACCACGCATATCACGCATGCTTCAATCTATGGTTACATGTATATATGTTTGTCCACGTGTTCTATATATGTGCGTGCATTCTATATACATATGTGCATGCGTGAACGTGTTTTATACATGTCACTACAACAAAATAAGCTAGTAATGATGCCAAAACACATAACTATTGGCGTTGCTTATATACTATCATTGTGCAACACCTTTTGAAAGGATTAAATTTTGCTTTTACTATTTTTAATAATAAAAAAATTCTTCTCTTTATTTCTTTCTAAAAATATATGTTTGTATGTATCGATGTATGTATGTTTGTTTGCATGTATGTTAGTGTGGAGCATATGTGTCTTCAAACCATCTTCGAAGAAGGATCACCATCTAAGCACTAAGCATGAAAGGTTGTCTTCATTCCATGCCTATGTAACAATGCATATATCGTGGCTTTGTAGAAATGAAAAACAATATATCTAAAACAACATATATAATAACAAGAATACTACACTATGAGATGTACAAGAATCATTCACAACATTCAACTTGAGCAAGAACTTCACCATATAAAAATGTTGCAATGCTAGAACAAACACACTGAGTTTTTCTCTAAGAAAAATTGAGCATTTGAGTCCCTAAGTTGTTACAATGCAATCACTCACACATGTCAATACTTTTAACCTATAAAACATATTCTCTTCCATAGCCATAGCCATTAATCTCTCTGTAGCAAAAACAAAGTAAGTAGGCTCTGGCCCACAGAACTTTACATCAAGAACATTTAATTTGAAATTTAAAAGAAAAGTAGTGTTGGGTTATCATCAATGTAAGTATGATCAAGCTTCATGTACATGCCCTTTATCATAGTCCTTATGAAATCTGACATTTGCAAACCCACACACACAAAAATCATGCTTTTTTACTTCTTTGTCGAGCACCATCATTCAATAAGTTGAAAACCTATAGAGTGACAATAAGAAACCAAAGGTTAATATATTGTTCGAATGAAATAACACAATCAAAATGATAGTTGCAAATAAAAGATGTAGAGTAATAATCAAGAAGCATGAATCATTATACCTTCACCTCTTAAGTAATGCTACATTCTTGATCCCATGCACAATAAGATCAACTTTTTTGGTCCATAATAGAATCTGCAGTAAACAAAAGATATAGAGTAATAATCAAGAAGCATCAATCATTATACCTTCACCTCCTGAGTGATCTTGGGCACAATAACATCAACTTATGTGGTCCATAATATAATATGCAACCCATAATAATGTATGTGTATATATTTATAACCGTGTATGGATGCCTATCTAATGGTTTTCGCATTACTATATATGTCTCAATGAGCTCACTTTTCTCCAAGCCATCAATGTCGGAAGCTTGAATTAACGAAGCCTACTTCCTTATAGTTTCAAAGGAAACTCCAACATTGCAAGAACTATTCAAGGTCAAGACACTCATATATGCCATTTCTTGCCCAAATAAACACATGCTTCAATCTCTTCCATTGTTTCTATGCTATCGTGCCACCTTGACTAGTAGAGAAATTTGGAAACAAAATTTGTTCATTTAGTAAAGAAATTCGGAAACGATTAGAAGGCACCATGATATTCATGGGATGTACAAGAAGAAAAACTCCATTAGAAATTGGAAGTTTGTCAAGGAAATTGTTTGTCTATAAGTGATGTGGGTGGATTTTGTGTAAATGACATTTGGTTGTTTGAATTTGTAACAGTTTGCAATAACTACAATTCGTGGGTGCAATCTTTGGGTAAAGGAATACTTACATTGAGGATGGATAGAAGAATTTTGGATGTATGTGTTTGTAGTATAAACTAGCTCTGGAACTGAGGAGGGGTAGGTGAGGACAAGAGGTTCAATTTGGACTTTTAGGCTAAGGAGGAGTTGTTTCTTCATTGGGTCTCATGGGTGAGGCCTCATTTTCTATATTTGCTTGAAATGAACGCTTCAAACAAATTTTTTCCCCCATGTATAGCTTTGTTCTAAGTTGTAAATAACTTTGTTTGATGAAAATCATGTTGCCGCGTAAAGGGGTCTACGGTTGAGAGGAATGAAGCTTTCAGTGTAGGTGAGTTGAGTGGGCCGCCAAGATTGCGACTACCTCCAACGGCCAAGATACCTCGAATCGGTGTAGAGTTCTCTTGCCACTTTGTCCTCCCTACAAATGACTAGTGTGGTAGCTTGCAGCCTCCTTGTTCCCTCAACAAACTGAATGGCCCTACTCACCATGCCATTCACTTTTATTAATTCTTTAATAATTTTATATTTACATATTCACACTGTGGAAGACCTTTTTTTCCAACTTTTTCCAACTCTCTCTCTCTCTCTCTTACTTTTCACACACGATTTTACTCCATTCCTTATCCTCTTTTTAGTCACTTTCCCACCTTCGGGCCCATGAGATTATGACAACATTGGATCTTGTATGGCAATGGTAAGGGTATGTGGCTTGTCTTTCCAATGTCATCACTTATAGAAAGAACTATACACGCTCTATATTGTTGTCTAGACTTTGATGAGCCTAATTGGCCCATCATCATCTCCCTAAAGGATTCTCAACTCATGTTTATCATTCAAATCTATTATCCTCAAGAACAAGAAAACATTCATCCAACTTCTCAAACTTGATCTTCAATGCTCTCCATCACTACTCCCTTGTGCCTACTCATTATTATTGCTATTTCACCATTCCCTAATTCAATGTATTTTGATATGTCTCTCCCATTGAATCTCTGAACATTGTCAACCACTTTCTCCACCACTAGACTTATGTATGTGGCCTTGTTCCTTGCTAAAGAGTTTTGTTCCACAACAACAAATGATAGTTGAGCAATCTTCACTTTTTTTAATTATTGTTGTAATTTTCTCTCTCTCTCAACTTTTCTTACTAGCATTTTGCCCATATATGTTTTTTTAAAAGAAACATATATGTCTTTTGCCCATGCATTTCTCAGCTTCCCTCTAAAGAAAGATGATCTATGGCAACTTCTTTGAAGATAATTGTTAATTTCAACCCTGGACTTGAATAGTTGACATCCACATAGAGTGAGTGGCTTTTTGGATAACCCTCAATGTAATAAATAACCTTCAGAATGTGCATGCCTTTTTGTTTCATCCTTTTTTTTGTCTCTATGGCAAGTTTCTACATTTTATCCAGATGTTAGTTAGGCCCATTTTTTGATCGATAGACATTTGTCTAGTTCATGACCAGTATTCGAGCCGACATACAACACTGTATTTCGCCATGTGTTTCTTGTGATCCCCAAACGAACATATATAGGCGGCTACACTTTATCATTCAACCTTATCTCGACTAAAGAAGATCTTAACATGGTGTTTATTTGACACCTGTAAAGCCTATAAATAGGCAGCTAGAATAGGACGTCAATCCACAGTATCTCATCTCTCTACATCAACAATACATCACACCACCACAAGCACGAAAGGAAGGAAGGTAAAAATTCAGTAGTGTCAAAGTGTTGTTCTGAATGTGGTTGTATTAATGCATGTATGTATATATGTTATCATTAAGAAGGAATGGTGTGTGTTTGCTCCTCATTCATTAGGAATATGAGGACTCTTGTGCTACTTCTGGTTGCCATGGCCATCTCCTTGGTTTCTACTGGCGCACTCAGTCGACCCAACGACATTTGCCCCGAGGCCAATGAAGCTGTCTTCCCCTACTGGTCCCTATGCTCCGATCCAGCAACCTATGACTACTCTGGGGGTGTTTACGCCATCGAATCGGTGGGGAGTAGCGCAGGCTATGGCCAATACCTGGCGCCAGAGTGGGACTCCGAGAACTCGACCTACTATGTCCGCCTGGTCGATGCCAATTCCTCCCCGGCCAACTACGTGTTCACACACAACAGCAGGGAAATCCGATCATATGTTGCTGTGAACGCCACTGACATCATCATCAAGAATGCCGACACCCAGCGATTTCTGGCATGGCGAGTCGAGGGCGGGGAGAAGTTCCTCGTGGAGGCGGACACATCCGACGATGATACAAGCCAAGGATTCTTCAAGTTCACACCCGATGACTCGGTTTCCCTGGCGTGCCCTCGTATCTTAGGAGCGCGTTGCCAGGCCTACGACATCGTCTCGGGATCCGACACCTCATCTGGACTCACCGCATACGAGGAGGATGGCGCCATCTACTTCAAACTCGCGGCCGATGATCTTGTCCCCTTTGTCCTTCGCACAACCGTATCCAAAAGCCTAATGTAACCGGTTTGCTTATGCAATGCATAATGTGCATTGATCATAATGATACATTTCTCTACTTTTGATCATGTATAGGTAAAGCGTACGTTGGGCTACTACTCCTCTTGTGTACATTGTCATATTTGTTTATCTATATGTGACGGAGGTGGATTTTGTGTACATGAATTTTGGTTGTTTGAATTTGTAACAGTTGCATTAGCTACAATTCGTGGGTGCAATCTTTGGATAAAGGGAAGTTTACATCAAGGATGGATAAAAGAGTTAGGAATGTGTGTTCTTTGAAGTTTGTAGTACAGACGATGTTTGGGTGTTGATAAGAGGTTCAAATTAGACCATACATTATCAAAGGTTTTTTCTTGTCTACTTTATTTATGTTAATGTCCATGCAAATGTGTCCTATAGCTTAACATATTGGCAGAATAAGCCAATGCATTCTCAATATCATATACTATATAATAATAAAAATAGAGTAGTTTCTCAAATCTACCAACATAAATAGGATTTGCCATTTTATCTTATAATAACAATTTTATGTATGGATGTGTTTGGCTGAGCACAATACCATTACACGGGTTGCTATGTCAGTCCAAAAATTTGGATCTCTCTTCCCAAACTACAAAATATAACTCGTCGAATTTGTCATGATTCATGTTTATCATTGTTGATCCTTGTCATGTCATAGTGTCATCACATGACCTAATTCCTTTCCTATGCAAGCATGCTTGTTTAGGTTCTAGTGGAAAAAAAAAGTGGTCTTTGCAAACTTTACATTTTCGTCTCTATGAGAATTAAAGAAGAGTGGAAAGATAAAGAATTAGAATTTTTATTGTCCATAAAGAGGCCAATTTTGACCTATGGGACCAGAGTATACATGTGTTCTTGATATGTGTCTCCTTCCTAAGAAGGGGTATTCATACATTGAAGCACAAAGCCTCTATGTGTGAATAAAGCATACAAATATGAGCTCAGCCTTCTTGGTGGTGTCGTAAGTATGGCACTTAAGTTATCACTGCCTCTTAGTATGTCAGGATATCTTGAACGAATTGCACTATATGTCGAGCATGTGAAGAGCAAGTGACATTCATCCTCTACCATGCCTTCATTGCATACTTTGCATGTCCTCAAATTCGTTACATTTTGATACCATGATGCAACTTCAATGCCTAACTTGTGAGATCAAGTGCGAAGTAGTGTAAGGGCTCTATGAGCATTACTACTCATATTGGTAATGAGATAAGGTTGGATATGATCAATAGGCATTCTTGCTTTATATTGAGACCAACATTCAGGGTTGACATTTGTAATGTAGTATTCTAGCTTTGTCCTCTTAGCATCTTCCCACTTCATACTTAAATGATTCCACCAACCTTTCCTCAATCATTACATACTGCATAACATTGCCCGAAAGCTCTAAAAGATCATCCAAACCCCATCTTCTAAACCATTTCCTTATGTCAACAACCCAACCTGATGAGAGAATCTTACTTTTATGATTCTTTTGTAGCTTACATCCAACATTCCAAGCAAGATGTGGTAATCAATGATTTAACATATTCTTGACTTTTGTAATGTATTTATATACTTTTTGGAGTGCCAATAGTTCTATGGGTTGAACAACTGTTTCCAAGAGCATAACCTGGTAAGAGGTAGAGCATTTAACTCCTAATTGCCTCCTTAAAAACATCTTTTGACTTTTCTCAATCTCATTCCATGCATTAAGAGAGATGGTGTCACCCCATACATCTATTCCATAAAGCAATACTTGAGTTACCATGACATTGAACAACATTAGTTTTACTTCCCATCCACAAGTATCAGTTTGGTTGCATTGGTTCTCCAAAAAGTAATACGATTTCCAACCGGCTTGGAGCCTAGAATCAAAGCATGCCCTCCATTTATTTGTAATGGGTACATCAATACCAAGATATTTAAAAATTCGAACAAATTGTATATGTTCACCTCAATATGTGAGCATAGGGTAATGATGAGGTTGGATGGTTTGCACTACCATCATTTTTGTTTTCTCCACATTCACTGCTAGTCCAATATGGCAAAATTCTTCTAATACCCCAAGTAAACTTTGCCTACTATTAGTTCATCATATGAGAAGAGTACCACATCATCTGCATATAGAAGCAATAAGATAACATGTTGCATCAATTTGGGGGCATTCAATCCTTCTTCTCTTGCAATCTTATTCACCATTTCTTCGAATTTATCAATACATAAGCCAAAGAGTGTGGGTGATAGTGGACATGCTTGCTTGACCCCCATGTTATTTAAAAAGTGCTTTGAGAATCCACTATCCATTTTTAGTTGGCATTTAACTTGTTCATATAGGCATGCAAGAGCAACTCGATACTCTAATGGCATGTCAATCTCTACCATTCTATTCCAAAGCTCACTTCGTGGTACGGTATCAAAAATTAAATTCTTAAAATCAACAAAACAGTTACAATGATTACTCTCAATGTGACCAAATCATCCACAATGGAGTGTTTTGGTCACATTGAGAGTAATCATTGTAACTGTTTTCCCTTGTAGTCGATTCTCTTCCATGATTACTCTCAATGTGACCAAATCATCCACAATGGAGTGTTTTGGTCTAAATCATGCTTGCCCAAGTGCTCTTTTGCTTATACTTTCAACCCATGTGCTTATCTTTTGCTCCATGATAATAATGCTATATAATTTAACAATAGTTGAGCTCACCATTATTGTACGATAATTTGATATTTGATTCTTATCTCTGGCTTTAAATATTGGTTTAATCCAATTCATAAGACAATCATTTGGAAATCCTTGTTTTATAGCTTGCTCTATAATTTTCATTATCCAATGACGAGTACCTGGCATTGTCCATTTTAAAAGCTCCCTTGAGACGTAATTTGCATCTGCTACTATCCCACTCGCCATCTTCTTTATTCCCTTATTGACATCATCAATATCAATACATGTAGTTCATGGTGTTTCAATTTTCTCAACCATAGGAGTTACACCTTCATGCATATATATATCTGGCATTGTCCATTTTAAAAGCTCACTTGAGACGTAAGTTGCATCAGCTGCTTTCCCACTCACCATCTTCTTTATTCCCTTATTGGCATCATCAATATCGATACATGTAGTGCATGGTGTTTCAATTTTCTCAACCATAGGAGTCACACCTTCATGCAAATATAGCCTTTGTACATAGTCTAACATCTCTTCAATTGTAAAGTGGCCTTTCACATCTTCTTTCTTACCCTTGAGTTGTCCCCATGCTAGTTTTGGTTTGAGCTTAAACAAGTTTTTTCTTTTTCATCTCTTGCATTTGGAAATATCCTCGTTTCTTTCTCCTCACTACTTTCTTATACAGGTGCCATGCAACAATCTTTTCATTTCCCCCCCCTATGGACTTAAACCATTTGAGATACATCTTACATTCATCGTCGAACCAAGAATTACATGGAAAACTACACATCTTGTGCCCACCTACATGCCTCTTAAAGTATTGATACCCAATCTTAAAATCCTTCAAATCTTGCCAATTTTCTTTAACATCGTTGCTTAGAGACAAATTTAACAAATGGTTCTCCACTTCATTTGAATACATCTTGGCTTTTTCGTAGCAAGGTCGGATGATACTTTTCTATTCATCTTTCACTCCATGGCATCTATTGGTGAAATGTGGAATTGCAGGCTCTAAGTACAATGGCTTGTGGTCTAAGTCTGGAGATAGAGAACCAACTTTAAACACATTCACCAATGATAGATTACTTGCCAACATTAATGCGTAATCAACCACACTTCCTCCACCCGAGGATGGTAAACATGTGAGCACATTTGTCAATGGGAATGTCTTTATACCATTTAGGATAATCAAGTTTGTGCAATTTAACATATGTATCAAAAGTTTTCCATAATCTAACATGAGACAATCCTCTGAGTCACGCAATAGACAATGTTCTACTACATTTTCTTCAAATGTCTCCACATTTTGGAAAATTCCAACTCTTGCATTGAAGTTCCCCATAATTAAAACTTTACCAAGCTTCTCAAATGAAGTATATCATGGCATAATTCTATAAGGATTGTCACAATCTAACCCAAACCTACTATAGTAGTTTGAGTCTTTGTGAGGAATGTAACATGCAACTATATACAACTTCTCTTTCCCCAAATTAACCTCTATCCATATGTATCTCTTATAGTCATCATATTTTCATACTTTGATAAAATTATTTAAGCTCTCATGGTTGATACATGATATCTCGACACGCCCAATATTCCCTTTGGAGTGAGGCCATATCAATTTTATGAGGTAACCGTCTATCTTAGGTATACGTTTTGCCTCATGCTCCCATGTTTCCGCCAAAAATATAATATCCATACCTTGAGCTACATCATTGAGTCCTAAACCCTTATTCCATGGATATCCTCTACAATTCCAAAACATTACTTTCAATCGTGAATCGTTTATAGTCCCATAGGTCATTGCTTACTATGCCTTTTGAATTGCTTTCCTAGATGCATATTCGTGCCTACTACGTTCTTGCTCTTGTGGAGTTCTATCCTCCGTTATAGTGAAGTTTTACATATGTTTGCTATCTATTATTGGAGGTTACAAAATGTGCACCTCCTCATGCGAAGGGATATGAAAGGGGCACATTCAATTTCCTAACAAGAAAATACTAAAATAAGATAGTACTAATATGTTTTCTATTATATTAGTATTCTAACACCCCTCTTAACGTAAACCATTTAAGTTATTTGGCTTTTATAGATAGATGCCAATTTTATTACAACAATTCCAATGTTTTTTATGTGACACCGGTTTCATTAAGAAATCCACCCACATTCTTGTTGTTTAGGTGTACTATAGCAACATTTCTTTTGATTCCACCAATTCTCTAATAAAGTGATGTCTTGTTTGGATACAATGCTTGTTCTGATCTGTGATCTTAGGATTTGTTGCTAACTTTACGCACGATTGGTTATCACAAAATATCTTCATTCCTGAGCTTGAGAATGTCGACATTGAGCTATCATTTGTTGAAAGTTTGCATGAAACTATCATATGGGTTGAGATTGGGTTACAAAGTTGGTAATATACTAACTGAGCTACGATAACTGCCCATTATGATATTCACATAAATAGGCTAATCTAGTTTGTCCAATGGGATAATATGAATACGTCCATTCATAGATTGACATAACCATTTAAGTTATTTGGCTTTTATAGATAGATGCCAATTTTATTACAACAATTCCAATGTTTTTTATGTGACACCGGTTTCATTAAGAAATCCACCCACATTCTTGTTGTTTAGGTGTACTATAGCAACATTTCTTTTGATTCCACCAATTCTCTAATAAAGTGATGTCTTGTTTGGATACAATGCTTGTTCTGATCTGTGATCTTAGGATTTGTTGCTAACTTTACGCACGGTTGGTTATCACAAAATATCTTCATTCCTGAGCTTGAGAATGTCGACATCGAGCTATCATTTGTTGAAAGTTTGCATGAAACTATCATATGGGTTGAGATTGGGTTACAAAGTTGGTAATATACTAACTGAGCTACGATAACTGCCCATTATGATATTCACATAAATAGGCTAATCTAGTTTGTCCAATGGGATAATATGAATACGTCCATTCATAGATTGACATATTCGCATTCGTGGAGGTTTCCAAACGAAGGCACACGAATACGCACGCGAATGCATGAAAAAATATTCGTTAGAAAAAAGAGAGAGTTCATAAAGTCCCTACTTTTTAATTTCTTAGATATATGATTATATGATATATCATATATCATATAACAAAAGAGGACTTTGACAATAAAAAGGGGATATTTTACTTTACATTAAAAAGTAGACTTAAACTAATAATATTTTTATAATGGATGTAAAACTTAAAAGTATTTGTTTTATTTTTAATAGAAAATAAATAATAAATAAAAGGTTCATTAAGTCCCCACTTTACTCTCCCAACAAAATCTCATATTTTTATTTGTCATTGAAAAAGGGACCTCACAGTAATAATATTTTTATAATACATATAAAACTTAAAACTATTTGTTTTATTTTTTCATAAAACAAAATAAATAAATAAGTAAGTAAATAAATAAAAGGTTCACTGATTTCCCACTTTTTACTCTCCCACAAAATTTGACATTAAAAATGGGACCTCACAAATGATATTTTTATCTGACATTAAAAATGGGACTTCACACTAAGAATATTTTTATAGTTGATCTAAAACTTAAAAGTATCTGTTTTATTTTTAATATAAAAAAAAAAAAAAAAAGCTTCATTAATCCCCCTGAACTCATGTTTATCATTCAAATCTACTATCCTTGTGAACAAGAAAACATTCATCCAATTTCTCAAACTTGATCTTCAAAGCTCCCCGTCACTAATCTGTTGAGCCTATTAATTATTGTTTTTATTCCACCATTCCACAATTCAATGTATTTTGATATGTCTCTCCCATTGAATCTCCGAACCTTGTCAATCACTTTCTCCACCACTACACTTATGTGGCCTTGTTTGTCCCTTGAACCAAGAGTTTTGTTCCACAACAACAAATGACATTCTAGCAATCTTCACTTTTTCTATTGTTGTTGTAACTTCTTTTATCCCTCAACTTTTCTTACTAGCCTTAACGTTGCATTTCGATGTTTACACGGAGAGTTGGACAATATATTATTCATCAAAGTTTTTTTTTCGTTTGAAATGTACTTGATTTATGTGATTCCCAGAAAAGATGATGACATTCTGAAAATATTTCATGGAACCAAATAAAACAAAACTAACATATAATTACAATTTCTGATTCAACCTTATCTCCTCTAAAAGATCTTAACGTGCTCTTTGTCATCTGTAGAGCCTATAAAAACGCAGCTAGAATACGGCCTCAATCCATCACAACATATCTCATCTCTCTACATCAACAATACATCACAATACATTCATTAATGTTCCAAGAGTTGTGAAACTAGAATGAATGCTGTAACAGTTATGAATGTGGCTGTGTTGTTGTTGATTGATGCATGTATAAATGTTCTCATTAAGAAGGACTGGTGTGTGTTGGCTCCTCATTCATTAGGAAGATGAGGAGCCTGGTGCTACTTCTGGTTGCCACGGCCATTACCTTGGTTTCTAATGCCGCTGACACCGACGACATTTGCCTCACGGCCCAGGAAGCTGTCTTCCCCTACTGGTCCCTATGCTTCAATCCAGCAACCTATGTCTACTTTGGGGGCGTTTACACCATCGAACCGGTCGGGAGTAGCGTGGGCTATGGCCAATTCCTGGCGCTAGAGTGGGACTCCGAGAACTCGACCTACTATGTCCGCCTGGTCGATGCCGATTCCTCCCCAGCAAACTTCGTGTTCACACACTCACCAAGGATCTCCAACTATGTGTTGCCGTGACCGCCGCCGACATCATCATCGTGAATGCCGACACCCAGCGATTTCTGGCATGGCGAGACGAGGGCGGGGAGAAGTTCCTGGTGGAGACATCCAACTTTGATGATGCAAGCCTAGGATTGTTCAAATTCACACCCAATGACTCGGTTTTGCTGGCGTGTCCATTCATCAGCGGTGCGTGTTGCCAAGCCTACGACATAGTCTTGGTATCCGACCCCTCATCCGGACCCGGACCCACCGCATTCGAGGAGGATGGTGGCCGAAACTAAAATCTTATTGTAGCCGGTTCGCTTACGCAATGCATAAATGTGCATTGATCATAACAAAACATTTCTCTACTTTTGATCATGTATTGATAAAAGCTACTTTGGGCTACTATTCCTCTTCTAGACATTGTCATTTTTGTATCAAGTTGTGGGCATTGTCACTTTCAAATCAAGTTGTGGACATTGTCACTTTCCATGGCGAGTATTCATGAAACATATGGAAATTATTAGAAGTCACGATGAAATTCAAAATCTCCCACTTGAAGTCTGATTTCAATTTCTTTACACCTTCATCTATGAAGTAGAACTTTTTGGTCATGAAACTCTGGCAAGCCATTTGAAGCCACACAACTTCAAATTGTCAATAGCTACTGTCTTTGTCAACATACCCATTGGATTTTTGTTTCCTTGGATTTTCTCTAGTGTTAGCTCTTCTTCTTTCTATGATAAAGATCTTCACCAATATGCTTTGTTCTAGAATGAAATACTAAACTCTACGCAAGTGTATCGAACTTTGACTATCATTGTGCCGAACATGGTTGAATTCCAACTCAGTAAACAACCCTGGAAGCCATGTCAAGACTTTACTAGCTTTACTCAACCTCTATAGTGATGAGAGCGAAAATCTTTTTTAACTTCAACATACAATGTGCAACTATAATCCCAACAATGAATATATAACTCGTGGTGCTTTTATGGTTATTGACTTCACCTCCATAGTCTATGTCATTATAATTGTGCACTTTTATCTCACCATTACCAAAGTACAAACACTCCTCTCTAGTGCCTTGTAGATATCTCAAAATCCACTCTGCTCCTTCCCAATGAGCTTTCCATGTTAGAATTTGAATTAACATTGAACAAAATTAAGAAAGAAAATAAGGAAGAAAGGGCGCCAATCCACTCGACCACCCCCTTTTGAATGTGAGAGATGGATCTGAGTTTCCCTTCGGTGTCGCATCCCATCGAGTATGGACATGGATCGTACCTTGGGTTTGAAGAAGAAGAAGAAGACACATGTGTATCAAACTAGAGCTTTGCCACATCGTCAGAGTCTGTATCCCAAAACAATAAAGAAAAGAGATCCCCCATCATGAAAGTAGCTAGCCTTAGACCCTTGTAAGTTTCACACTTCATTTCTTTTTGTTATAAAAAGTGTCCAAATGATAAAACATAGCTAAAGTTATCACCCTTCATTCCTTACAAATTAGCCCATAACTATGGTTACAATTATGCTTGTAAAATACCCACTACATGGCCAATGTCTGCTTTGGTATAGACCATTGCATACACGAAACTGCTAATTGTTGAGATACAAGGAACCTTATCCATGAAATCTCTCCCTTCCTCTTTTTGAGGGGATTGATCCTTGGATGTTGAGCAACAAGCTCAACAGGAGCCGGATCGGCTTATTACAGGAGCCGGATCGGCTGAATAAGCCTGAGCCGGTAAGCAGTAAGGACCGGTGAGCTAGGGAGCCGGTATGCCGGATCCAATCCGTAATCGGAAGCCTAGTATAGGTTAGACTACTAGGCAGTTATAGTCTCGTAGTTAGTGTCAGATGCTCATGTGAGCATTGAAGTACACCGTACTTCTAACAGTCCCGTGTGGACTTGTATAAATAACGATGATGAGCGCGTTGTAGAAACAGACAGAGCACAGAGTATTCATATAATTTTTGAAAAATAGTGTGTCCTCTCTCTCTCTCTCTCACTCACTCTCTGTCTCTCCCGCGTACTCTGTCTCTCTCTCTTTGTGTATTGTTCTTTCTAACGCTTCCACAAGCAATCTTTTACATGGTATCAGAGCGCGTGGGTTGAGAACCTTTGCTGCAGACATCTACATTTGTGAAGGAAACCCTAACAGATCGGAAAACAGACACAAAAGGAGAAATGGACAGAGGTATGGCTACGTCGCTCCTGGTGGAGAAGCTCGACAGAACCAACTACGCATCTTGGTCATACAAGATGCACCAGTACCTGCTTGGGCATGGCTACTGGAGTTATGTCGACGGAGTGAACGACTCAGCACCGGAGACAACACACAGGGACTTCCCAGTGTGGGAACAGGCGGCAAGCAGTGTGATGTACTGCTTCGCATCCAGTGTCGATGACCAGTTGCTCAACCATATCCGTGACGCCAAGACACCGAAGGATGCCTGGGGAAACTTGAAAAAGGTCTTCGTTGCAAGCACCACTGCCCGGAAGCTGCAACTCAAACAGGAGTTGAGCAATGTTCGACAGAAGAACATGTCGGTGGCAGATTACACAGCCCGGATCAAAGGGATCTGTGACTCGCTTGCCTCTATTAACGTCACCGTAGAGGAAGATGAGATGGTGCAAGTCTATCTTGGAGGCCTGGCATCCAAGTTCGGAGCTTTCCGGACTGCGGTTTGTACAAGGGAGAATACGCCCTCATTTTTCGACTTACAATCGATGCTCCTTGTAGAGGAGAACCACGCCGGTGCATCTACCAGTGCATCCCTAGACAACCGGATGTTGTACACGGGAGCGGATCGGTTCCGCGGGCGTGGTGGACAAGGCAGGTCGGCACGCAATGGAGGCGACCGGCAAGAGCAAGAACGAAGGCACAGTGAGCGTGCCGACAACAATTCCGGAACTTCCACAAGAAAGGGGAGTCAAGGTGGTGCCGGAGACCGGCAAGACAAATCCGCTACAGAATGCTGGTACTGTGGCAAAAAGGGCCACAGGGAAAGCGAGTGCTGGAGAAAGCGTGCCGATTCGGACAAATCTGGATCCGGCAAGACCGGTAAGGAAGGCCGACAAAGCTCGCACTACGCAAACGGATCGGGAGGATCTAAGAATGGTAAGGGGCCAGCCTTGGTGATGAAGCACAAGGCAAACTCAATGAAGAAGACCACTTCCAAATCGGAGAAAGTGTGGTACATTGACTCCGGCGCATCGAACCAGATGACGAGCCACGGGGAGTGGTTCTCCTTTTTGGAGAAGCCGGATCAACCGGGAGTTGTCAAAACCGGAGACGACACTCCCCACCCAATCGTGCACGTCGGAGAAGTCTCTCTGAGCCACGTCGGACAGAAGGGGAAGCTGATGAATGTATTACATGTTTTGACGATCACGAAGAACCTGGTGTCGGTCGGACAGATCGTCGACCAGGGGATGCAGGTGCGGTTTATGCACCTCGGGTGCTTCATTGAGGATGAGGGCGAAGTTATTGCGCAAGGGCGCAGAGATGGGAGGACGTTTATCCTCAACACCAATGACGTCGGCACCGCACTGTTCGCCAAAGGATAGAAGGGCAAGTCAAATATCGACCTGTGGCACAAGCGGATCGGCCACGTCAACTACTGGAGGCTTCAAGACCTGCAAATGGAACAAGTCGTTTTCGGTTTGCCGAAATTTAGTGGCCGGAGAGCCCAGATTTGTGAAGCCTGCCAACTCGGGAAGCAACACCAGCTTCCATTCCCCGCCGAAAGAAATCAAAGCCGTAACAAGCTTGATCTTATCCATTCGGATGTGTGGGGACCGACACAAAATGTTAGCATTGGCGGGAGTCGATACTTCATCTCCTTCATCGTCGACTACACGCGGCATACGTGGATCTACATCATTGAGCAAAAGAGCGAAGTCTTCGAGTGTTTCCAGAGCCTCCAGAAGATGGTGGAACGGGAATCGAAGAGGAAGATCAAATGCCTACGGTCGGATGGCGGAAAAGAGTACCTTTCTGGCCAATTCAACAGCTATCTGTAACAAAAAGGAATTCGGCGAGAATTCAGCTGCAGATACACACCGCAACAAAACGGTGTGGCCGAAAGGAAGAATCGGTTGCTGATTGACGCGGCTAGGGCAATGCTGGAGGAAAAGAGCATGCCCAAGTTCTACTGGGCGGAGGCGGTCCAAACGGCCGTTTACATCCAGAACCGGATTGGCGACAAGGTGTCAGCTCACGAGCCGTATTTCGGGCGCAAGACAAATTTGAGACACCTCCGGATATTCGGCAACATAGCTTATGTACATGTGCCGGATGAGAAGCGGAGAAAGCTGGATGCAAAATCGGAAAAATGCATCCTAGTTGGCTATGCTCAAGAGCAAAAGGGGTATAAGTGTTATAAACCCCGGACGAAGCAAGTCCGAGTTAGCTGAGATGTCGAGTTTGATGAATCGGCATCGTGGTATTCTTTACCGACTTCGACTTCCGATCCCGACCCGATATCGGAGGATGGGGCTAGTGAGCCCGAATCGGCCCAAGTAGAGAAAGATGAAGCCGAGACTCAAGATGAGAGTCCGGAATTGTTCCGGTTAAGCGGACCAATTGAGAGACTGGATCAGTCCAGCCAGTCGGATGATGAGACGGCGAGTAGTGTATAATGAGTACATGGCGCATCATTATGCATACATGACCAAGGTCGCGGAAGTGCATGAGCCGGAGAGCTACGCAGAAGCGGTAAAGGACGCAAGTTGGCGTGCCGCTATGGAGGAAGAAATGAGGGCATTGGATGCCAACAGAACTTGGGACCTGGTTGACCCTCCCCGTCACTGTAAACCGATTGGATGCAAGTGGGTGTACAAGGTAAAGTACAATGCTGACGGTACAGTTAACCAGTACAAGGCCCGGTTAGTGGCGAAGGGATATGCGAAGACCCACGGAATCGACTATGACGAGACCTTCGCTCCTGTAGCGAAGCTGACGACAGTTCGTGTGGTACTGGCGGCTGCTGCGGCAAGGGGGTGCCATCTTCATCAGATGGATGGGAAGAATGCCTTCCTTCAAGGAGATCTTGAAGAACAAGTCTTTATGACTCAGCCCCTCAGATTTCAGTCGGAGGTGAACAAGTCGGTGGTATGCCGGTTGAGGAAGTCGTTGTACGGCTTGAAGCAAGCCCCCCGTGCTTGGAATGCTAAGATCACGCACCGGTTGCAAAAGATGGGGTTTGTTGCCTCGAAGTCGAACTCTTCCCTGTTCATCCGTCAAGGCTCAAACGGTCCGGTATGTATCTTACTCTATGTTGATGATTTAGTCATCACCGGCCCAGGTCTTCCGGAAATCAACCGCGTCAAGTCCTAGTTGTCGGACGCATTTGATATGAAGGACTTGGGGGACCTTCATTATTTCTTGGGGATCGAGGTGATCCGCACCCCCAACGGTATATTGCTTTCTCAACGCCATTATGTGTTGAATATACTGTACAAGTTCGGCATGACGGAATGCCGACCTGTCTCCACACCCCTAGACCGGATTCAGAAGATCCGTCCCAACTCCAGACCAACCCAGACCAACCTGTGATGAGAAACGATTCTGACAAATAGTCGGAAGCTTGATCTACTTGACCATCACCCGACCCGACATTAGCTATCCGGTCGGAGTGGTAAGCCAATTCATGCAGAAGCCGACCGTGGAGCACCTTCAGTGCGCGCAACGAATACTGAGGTATGTAAGCGGCACTTGTCATGATATGGCAAGACTCGAACCCATAACCTTACGTTATATGGGTCGAGCTCTTGACCATTAGACCATCTATTGTAATACGTAGGATATTATTTTCATTTACATTTTATTATAGGAAATTAGTGTATATTCCAGATTTCTCTGGAACATTCTAGAAGCTTCAGGATTACTCTTGAAAACACTATAAAAAAGGGCACTACGCATTATGTTGAACCAAATTGGTTCAACGCCAGTCTTAAGCCTTTTAGCCACCATTGTATATTCTCTTCATATAATATATATCTTTCTTATCATCACTCTCTCTCTCTTTCTCTCCGTCTCGTTCACTCCTTCCTTCTCTCGAAGAAGTTCTACACCTCTCATAGTACTAATCCTTCGTTTAGTACTAATTCCTTCTCTGTCTCAGTACTGTTCCTGATAGTTTGAACCAATTTTCTACTAATCTCTTATTCCTCTTTTCTTTCATCCCATGGCCACTGTTAGCGCTGAAGAATATCAATCTGTTTTCTCGGAATTTCAATGCTTGAAAGAGAAGTTCCATGCTTTGGAACAAGAAAACCAACGGTTGCTGGGGGATCTTCAGCAAATCTCCTTAGAAAAGCAGCAAACGCAACAACAACATGGGGAACTTGCGTTACGTGTGCAACAACTCGAAGCAACCATCGTAGCGATGCAACAACAAGGGCCCGGAACACAAGGGATTCATAAAGAACCCAAGATTGGCCTTCCCACGAAGTTCGATGGAACGCGATCGCAGTTTAGAGGGTTCCTTAACCAGGTACGATTAGTTATCCAAATGCATCCTTCCCGATATCCCACCGATGCATCACGAGTGGGTTTAGTAGGCACTTTGTTAAGTGGCTTAGCGTTGTCATGGTTCGCTCCACTATTAGAAAAGGAATCTCCGTTACTCAACAATTTTGAAAAGTTTCTAGGTGAGTTTAAAGCATGTTTCGGAGATACTGACAGCATGAGGACCACAATCAACAAAATTCGGCGACTACGCCAAGGTGGCCGTCCAGCCTCCGCATACGCTGCAGATTTTCGCCTACTCGCCGCCGATATCCCTTGGGATGATCAAGCGTTGATGGAGCAATTCCGTTATGGTTTACGCAACGACGTCAAGGATTTACTCTTGACCTTCCCCGAAGAGCCAAAGTCGTTAACAGAAGCAATTAGTCGCGCGGTGAGATGTGACAACCGCCTCTTTGAGTGACGTTCGGAAAGACAACTACAGATGCCGAGGCCAAGATCAGAGCCCACCTATGCCTCAGTGGTAGCAAGACCTTTTCCGAGGGAGTCATATAATGCGCCTCCAGCAAATACTCCGACTCCGATGGAGATTGACACTACACATCGTCGAGGGCCATTATCCGAAGAAGAAAAGTAGCGATGCCATACAAATCGACTATGTCTTTACTGCGGTGGACCAGGACATATCGCAATAAATTGCCCCCATAGGCCTCGAAGACAGGTAAACCAAATAGTCGCTAGTTCTAATTGTACTAAACCCGAGCCTATTTCAGTAGGAATATCTGATAGTCCTAATAGTACTAATAGCCCAGATCTAGCTAACAAATTTGATGTCCTTAGTCAGTTAGAAGAAGAGTTAAACGACTAAGTCCAGCCAAAATAGGAGCCGTTTGGTTGGACAACCCTAGATCTGTGCAACCCATTAGTGGTTCCATTCCCTCTAAGAAAGTTAGTGATGTGTTCGTAGCCCAAGTAATAGTTAGTACTAAAAGTACCCCTCCAGTACATGTCCTAGCACTCCTAGATTCCGGAGCTAACTCTTGCTTTATGGATAAGAAATTTGCTCAAGCTCATAAGATATCCCTAAGAAAACTCCAGTGTCCAGCCTCTGTAGTAGTCATTGATGGACGTCCCATTGCTTCCGGAAATATCATAGAAGAGTCAGAGCCCATTAATATTGTCCTAGATAACTTAGCATGTGTAGTATCATTTAATATTATTAGTATCCTAGAACATCCTATAGTTTTAGGATTACCGTGGTTCGAGTTACATAACCCAGACATAGATTGGAGAACAAGAGAAATCCGGTGTCGACAAACCCAAGGGACAACTCAGAAGATGGCAACCATTTCACTACGTCAGTGGCGTAAAGAAGGGCGCGAGGAGGAAATGTTCCTCTTTGCAATATCAGTAAACCCCTCCAGCACCACTAAAGAAGAATCCACCGTTCAACTTCCCGAGAAGTATCGTCATAACGCCGATGTGTTCGATAAAGTACAAGCCAACACACTTCCTCATCATCGACCGTACGATTGCCCCATCGATTTACAACCGGGAAAAGAGCCGCCATGGGGACCGATCTACAATTTGTCACCAACCGAGCTGGAAGTCCTTCGGGCCTATATCAAGGAGAATTTGGAAAATGGTTTCATTCGACATTCGAAATCTCCAGCCGGCGCGCCCATTTTCTTCGTCAAGAAAAAAGATGGATCGCTTCGTCTCGTTGTAGATTACCGTGGCTTGAATAAGGTTACAATCAAGAATAGGTATGCTCTTCCCCTTATCTCAAGTTTTTTAGAACGGATCAATGGTGCCAGGTTCTTCACGAAGATCGACTTACGGGGAGCATATAACCTCGTACGGATCCGACCAGGAGACGAATGGAAGACCGTGTTTCGCACCAGATATGGGCACTTCGAGTATACGGTCATGCTGTTCGGCCTCACTAATGCGCCGGCAGTCTTCCAGCACATGGCTAATGATATATTCCGAGATCTATTGGATGATTGTTTGATCATCTATTTGGATGATCTACTGGTTTATTCAAAGACCCAAGAAGAACATGATTCTCATGTACTATTAGTACTAAAATGACTTCGAGAACATGGTCTGTATGCAAAGCTGGAAAAATGTAGTTTCGGGTGCAACCAAGTGGAATTTCTTGGCTACATCATTTCGTCAGAAGGCATCTCCATGGACCTAGCTAAGGTCAAAATGGTGGTAGAATGGCAGACTCCGCGTTTGGTGCGGGATGTGCAATGCTTCCTAGGCTTTGCCAATTTTTACCGGAAGTTCATACAAGATTACTCAAAGATCGTTCTACCTCTCACACAACTTACCAGGAAGGGACAACCGTTCATCTGGTCTGAAGAAACGAACATGGCTTTCGAGAGTCTTAAAAAGGCATTTACATTGGCTCCAATTCTAGCTCATGTCGATCCGGAAAAAGCATTCATTATCGAAGCTAACGCATCGGATTTTGCATTGGGGAGCATTCTGTCACAACAGGGGAATGATGAGAAGCTACATCCTGTGGCTTTTCAATCACGCAAGTTTGACGCCGCCGAAATTAACTACAAAATTCATGATAAGGAGCTATTGGCAATAGTGGATTCTTTTATGCAATGGAGGCATTTTCTGGAGGGATCCTCTCATCCAGTCACCGTATTTAGTGATCACAAGAACCTTGCCTACTTTCAGGATGCTCGTGTGTTGAATCGACGTCAAGCTCGGTGGGCCCACTTCCTCACGCGTTTCGACTCCAAAATTACATATCGTCCGGGGAAGCACGAAGGGAAGGCAGATGCATTATCACGACGTTCGTATCTAGCACCCCGTCCCGGCAAGCCAACTTTCGATAACCAAAAACAAGTCATCTTGGGACCGGCGCGACTACAAGCAACACAGATCTTTGACATGCCCATGGATTCCCGCGTTATCGATACCATACGTGAAGACTTGAAGACAGATGCGTTCGCCCAAGCTATACTAGCACAAATTGATCCCTCTCGAGCATCGTGTTCACAGTCGCAACCACCAGGTACGGACTATCGGCAATTCAAATACCATGATGGATTACTCTTCTTTAAAGAACTTTTGTATGTTCCTAATGGTTCTTGCCGCCTTCGAGTAGTTCAAAACTGCCATGACACATATACAGCTTGGCATTTTGGTAGTACTAAAACATTACATTTAGTACAACGATCATTCTGGTGGCCCTGTATGCGACAATTTGTCGAGGATTTTGTTCGGACTTCTGATACATGTTGCAGAGCGAAAATGCCAAGGCATCATCCATATGGTTTATTAGAACCATTACCAATTCCAAGCAAGCCGTGGCAATCCATTGCTCTAGACTTCATCACAGAACTTCCAGTCTCTAAGGGGTTCAATGCAATTCTAACGATGGTCGATCGATACACGAAGATGGCTCGATTCATTTCTTGCCATGTACTAAGGAGATCTCCAGTGAAGACACTGCCGAAATTGTCATGCGTGAAGTATGTCGGCATCATGGACTTCCCGATAGTATCATCAACGACCGTGGACCTCAGTTCGTGTCCAAATTCTGGAAGCACCTTTTTAACATGCTCAAGGTCTGTTGTAACCTCTCCTCCGGCTACCACCCACAAACCGACGGCCAAGATGAACGAACAAATCAAACGCTGGAGCAGTATCTGCGGTGCTTTCTCAGTTATCATCAGGACGACTGGGTAGATATTCTCCACTTCGCGGAATTTGCCTATAACAACTCTATCCACGTATCCACTAAAGTTACGCCATTTTATGCTTATACGGGATGTCACCCCCGGTGGAGTGTACTTGAAACCCCAGAGGTGTCCACAAATCCATGCGCGGAGGATCGTTTGGAGCGGTTACGCAAGATACAAGCGGATTTATCTACTCATCTCCAGTAAGCTCAACAAACACACAAGGTCTACGCGGATCGTCATCGACTTCCATCCAGTTTTAATATTGGAGATCAGGTGTGGCTGCTACGACGACACATCAAGACTACTCGCCCATGTGAGAAGTTGGATTATCGACGATTAGGTCCTTTCCGTATTATTGGACAGATTAATGATGTCGCTTTTCCTCTCGATCTACCTCCTCAACTTCGGATACATCCGATGTTTCATAGTTCTCTCCTCGAACCCTACCACGAGAGCACCATCACAGGACATCTTATCCAACCTCCACCCCCGATCGAGCTTGAAGATGGGCCGGAGTACGAGGTTGCCGCCATCCTTGATTCCAAGATTGTTCGCAACAAGCTCTACTATCTAGTCGATTGGCTAGGCTATAGTCCCAGCGAACGTACTTGGGAACCGATCGAGAATGTGACCAATGCTCGTGCTCTTCTTGAAGACTTCCATCGTCAATATCCACACAAACCGGGTCCTCAATCCAAGACGACTCGTGACACTCGTCGTTTTAAAGGGGAGATAGTGTCATGATATGACAAGAATCGAACCCATGACCTTAGGTTATATGGGTCGAGCTCTTGACCATTAGACCATCTATTGTAATACATAGGATATTATTTTCATTTACATTTTATTATAGGAAATTAGTGTATATTCCAGATTTCTCTGGAACATTCTAGAAGCTTCAGGATTACTCCTGAAAACACTATAAAAAAGGGCACTAGGCATTATGTTGAACCAAATTGGTTCAACGCCAGTCTTAAGCCTTTTAGCCACCATTGTATATTCTCTTCATATAATATATATCTTTCTTATCATCACTCTCTCTCTCTCTCTCTCTCTCTCTTTCTCTCCGTCTCGCTCACTCCTTCCTTCTCTCGAAGAAGTTCTACACCTCTCATAGTACTAATCCTTCGTTTAGTACTAATTCCTTCTCTGTCTCAGTACTGTTCCTGTTCTTGACAGCACTAAGGACCGGGGGCTCTTATGCCAGCAAGGTATAACCGAAGAGCTTGTCGGCTACACGGATGCTGATTGGGCTGGCGATGCAACGGATCGTCGCTCAACTTCTGGCTTTATGTTTTCTCTTGGGAGCGCGACTGTTGCGTGGAGCAGCAAAAAGCAGCCAACAGTGGCTCTATCCAGCACTGAGGCTGAATACCGGGGCACGACCGTTGCCACCTACGAAGCCATTTGGCTTCGGCGACTACTGCAAGACCTGCGGATCGAGGTACCGACCCCGATCCTAATCTACTGCGATAACCTCAGCAGCATGCAGCTCGCCAAGAACCTTGTGTTCCATTCTTGCACAAAGCACATAGAAGTGCATTATCACTTTGTGCGTGAGCGGGTCCTGAGCGGTGAAGTTGAACTACGGTATGTTCACACGGATCGACAAGTTGCCGACATCTTCACCAAGCCGCTCGGGTCGGACAAGTTGCCACACTTTACCGAAATGCTTGGTGTTCAGCATCTCGACGTGCCGCACTTGAGGGGGAGACGCAAGGGCAAAGACACTACCGAAACGGGCAAAGGCCAAAAAACTGTTGAACCCGTAGGTAAGAGAAGAACCGGTAGAGGTGGAGGCAAAAAGAAAAACGAAGCCAAGTCGACGAAGGAAGTCGGCACATCTGAACAGGTCGGAGTGAGCGGCTGTGAAGAAGAAGTGTATACTCAAGAAGAGAAGTGCATGCTATGCGGAGGTCATCACGATCGTAATGGCCATGATGTAGAGTCAAATGAAGAATTCGACTTCGGTGAACCGGCTGAAGAAGCCAAGGGAAGCATGGAGAAGGCCAAGACCCGGACATGGTCCGATGTGGTGAGAGGCCTAAAGCCGAAAATCGAATCGGATGATATCGATTCAGACAAGAGCTGGAATGAGTCGAAGACAGCGGATTCGGATCAACAGATGGATCCGGATGAGTCGGATCAACGAGAGGCCAAGGAGACACGGACGCAGCGGAAGTCGATGCCATCGCGGAGGAACCGACGGATCGGCAAGCGCCGGAGTCATAGCAGCGAAGGAGCTGAGATGGGCCTATTGAGCAGACATGCCGAAGGTCGAGACGCGCAGAACCGAAGGGGTCGCGGCAAACGGGACCGGACTGGACAAGGAGTGCGAGCAAGGCAAAGCGACGCTAGGAGAAGTCGGTTGGAAGAATCGGCTACCACAGAGGTTGACACTACGACCCTACCTCAGGTTGAGCTTGAGGGGGAGTGTTAAGCGGCAAGCTCAACCGGAGCCGGATCGACTGAATAAGCCTGAGCTGGTAAGCAGTAAGGACCGGTGAGCTGGAGAGCCGGTATGCCGGATCCAATCCGTAACCGGAAGCCTAGTATAGGTTAGACTACTAGGCAGTTATAGTCTCGTAGTTAGTGTCAGATGCTCGTGTGAGCATTGAAGTACATTGTACTTCTAACAGTCCCATGTGGACTTGTATAAATAGCGATGATGAGCGCGTTGTAGAAACAGACAGAGCACAGAGTATTCATATAATTTTTGAAAAATAGTGTGTCCTCTCTCTCTCTCTCTCTCTCTCCCGCATACTCTCTCTCTCTCTCTTTGTGTATTGTTCTTTCTAATGCTTCCGCAAGCAATCTTTTACATTGGATATCTAAAATGGACTTGTCTAGGGTGTCTTAACTGGCTTGGCATCAAGTCCCATATTAAATCTCTCAAAACATGATTCATGTACTTTGACTAATATAAATGGAAAATTTATTTCATGTGATTAGCATTCCAAGAATATTCAACGTATATATCCTCATCAATAACTCTGACATGAAGAAATGTAATATTTATGTGTAATTGTTCAAGGTAAAAATATTCGATGGCAACAACGTTCAACACTAAAAGTTTCACAAAGGGAGCAAAAATATTAGTGGAATCATTTCCTTTCTTTTGTTAGAATCCTTTAACTAGTTGGGCTTTGTATATCTTAGAATCATCATGCTCATCTTTTAGCCAATACACCAATTTTTTAGGAAGTGCTTTCTTCCCCCGCAAGTAACTTAGCTAGTTCTCATGACTGGTTGGATATCAATGTGTCCATCTCCTTTTTAATGTCACTGACCACGATACTCCTTGTTAGCATGATAAAGTTTGACAAGCTTCATCATAACATTTAGGCTCCTCTCCATCACTCATCCTTAAAAAGTCCATATATCTCCTGTTAGGCACATGACATTGAATAAACCTTGTCAATAAAAGAGCTAGAATAGGGGGTGCAATGTGTCACATTATTGTGGACTTCTTTGTCTAACAAATTCTTCTAGTTAAGGACTTGTACACTATGTAGAACTTTGACTATCACTATGCAAACTTAGCTAGTTCTCATGTCTGGTTGGATATCAATGTGTCCATCTCCTTTTTAATATCACGATACTCCTTGTTAGCATGATAAAGTTTGACAAGCTTCATCATAGCATTTAGGCTCCTCTCCATCACTCATCCTTAAAAAGTTCATATATCTCCTGTTAGGCACATGACATTGAACAAACCTTGTCAATAAAAGAGCTAGAATAGGGGGTGCAATGTGTCACATTATTGTGGGCTTCTTTGTCTAACAAATTCTTCTAGTCAAGGACTTGTACACTATGTAGAACTCTGACTATCACTATGCAAACATTCTTCTCTTCACTAAGTATATCGAACTCTAACTACCACTATGCAAAACATTCTTCTCTAGTTTGAATTTTAGCTTAGTAAACAAATCTTGAAGCCATATCATCACTTTACTAGTTGTATTGAACCTCTATAGTGGGTAGAGTGAAAATCTTCTATAACTTCAACATCCACATCTAATGAACAACTATAATTCCAATAGTTAATATATAACTAGTGGTGCTTTTCTTTTGCCCATGCATTTCTCAACTTCTCTCCAAATAAAGACTACCTATGACACTTCGTTGAAGATATATAATTGCTAATATCAATCTTCGATTTGCATGCTTGACATCCACATAGAGTGAGTGGCATTTGGGATCACCCTCAATGGAAGCTTTGGAATTTTGGTTCCAATTTTGTTGAATATCTTTGTTTGCGATAAGTTTTTTCTGTTTATCACAATTTTAGGCCAATTGGTGTTTTTCATGATCCCCATAAAAGATGATGACATATTGAAAACATTTCATCGAAACAAAACTAACATATAGATAGCTACACTTTCTTATCGTCATGAGTGACATTGCTCCAAACTTATCTACACTAACGATATTAACATTGTTGTGATGCTTTCGACACATAGTGAGAAACCACCCCGGATAGGGAATAAAATAATAGCACAAATAAGGCATACGTGCCACAAAGAGTGAGCTTGAGAGGGTAAGAGAGATATTGTGTTTTATAATCAATTAATCGTTAAGTGAGTGTGAGGCTCGGAGGTGTCCGACAACCATCTCCACCCGATTCGCCATCAAAAGGGTATACGGTGGTCCGAGCTCCGTAAACGACATCAAGGAGGGTTTAACTCCATTGATACATAGATCCTACACACAAACAAATAAGAAAAAAGTTAGTTGCAATTCATTTATGACCCTTAAGTTTCAACCCACAACTACCACTCACTTAGGTATTATATATTGACGTTTTTCTAATAAATATAACCTTCAAAATGAAGAGTAGTATTATAATTTTCACTTCAACAATGACATTTGCATATTGTGTTTGACCTTAAATATACGTTGTTTTAGGCAAAAACAATCATCAATGTAAAACTATGTTTGCGTTGATAGGAAGAATATAGAGAGAAAGAAAGGACAAAAACAAACAACAATGGAGATTTCTCTATCTTTACTAGATGCCAAAACCATTCCGCTAGACAAATCATGCACACTTACATATATGTATGTTCTCTGTTATCCATGGCAAAAGAGACTAAAAAGTTACAATAAGTGAATACAAATCATAATAATTGTAAAACCTAGGGCTAATAACAAAGCACGATGATTACCATAGGAAAATAGGAGCTCCACATCTAGATTGTACTATATTTTTTACATCCAGATGGGAGCTTGTAGCAAAGTTTGTGGTCAGCTCTATGGAAGACCTGAATCATGGAAGAGTTGAATCTCTTGCATGCAACTCATACATTTAGTTGTAACATCTTGTAATTAAACGTTTGAGCTTGTTTGACGCGAGTGAACTCACGGGAGAGAAAAACAAAGGGTATGAAAAATAGAAAAAAAAATAAAAATGAATAATATAATTCAAAATTATGAAAACATATGTGGGGACCATGGATGTAGTCTCATTCAATGACAAGGTTGGGGAAATGAAGATTAATGTTGTTGTCTCAAGCCTATAGGCAAGGATTAGGGTGATTTAAATAAACTCTACCACTATGTACACTCCATCAATGAATGCATGGAAAATGGTGTAGTAGATGAGATCTAAGTGAATACGAAATGCATGACGATGGATAGGAAGGTCAGGTTTGTTGCCACATCCTTGCTTGAGGTAAGTTGGTGATGGATGAAAGTAGTCGTGGATCCTAGCCGAAAGAACCCAAAATGAACTTGACACATTCCTTGATGAAATAGGAGGGTGGGATCTTTTAGCTACTGAAAAAAGAGTCAAAGTTTATATAGATGCTTGAGATATATAGAAGGGCTTTTGTCTTCTCCCCCCTAGGGTGTGCCAATCCAACATTTGTGGAGCCAACGGTGATATTTACAATATCCTACATGCCATGGAACCTAAAATTGATTATTGTACCAAAGGCCCATATACCGAAGTCCATAAAACTATTGAAAGAGAAGGCTAGTGGAGAATTTTGAAACTATGGAATGTTCGTATTCAAAAAATTGGTTAAAAATTATGAAAACGAACATGTCTCTATGCTTCATTCAAGACCTTCAAACTTGATGAATAACTTGTTCCCATTTTTTGCTAATCCCTCAAGGTTCACTTCTTTCATCGAAAAACCCACAAGTTTATACAGAACCATCATCCATACCCACACCACATCTACTTGCTTCCCTATTGTTGGGATTGGTGCAACTTCTACAATGCATAACAAAGGTGTGTCTCACGTCTATTTAATTGGCCAGTCTTTGCAAAACATCGCAACATTAAACCTACTAAAGAACATAGGTTGTGGATAACATACACTAGGTTTGGCCTCTTAGGATGTATTTCTAGTGCAAAGATCAATGTGATGCATTTCATGCTATTGTAAATGTGGTTGTTTTACTTGACATTAGTGATTAATAAGAGGGAGATAGAGAAGTACGGGTTTCTTGAGAGAAAACCTAGTGTGATAAGTTCACGTAGTACGGTTTCAAAGATCAATTTATAGAAATTGTTTGTTTCCTCAACTTAGATCAATACCATACTATTAAGAAAAATGTTTGTATAGTGAAGGGAAAATGTTTTCCAAAGCTAAATTGCTCGTCCCTTAAAGTTCTCGTTGTTGTATTGTGAAAACACTTGGGAATGTTGTCATTGCCACCACTTACTGGTCGAGATGTGAACAAGTTGAGAGAGTAAGAGAAAAATTGAGATTGGTAAGGAGTTTACAAGTAAAACGTGCTTAGTGCAAGTGTCTCCACTTCCTATAACTTTCCTCCTAGTTTCTACTCATTTCCGTATTTTTGTATTCCACGAAGAACTCCTTATAAAAACAAATAAAGTCATGGCCACCACTTATTGGTCGAGATGTGAACAAGTCGAGAGAGAGAGTTAGAGAAAAAATTGAGATTGGTAAGGAATTTACAAGTAAAAAGAGCTTAGTGCAAGTGTCTCTACTTCCTATAACTTTCCTCTTGGTTTCTACTCATTTCTGTATGCTTGTATTCCATGAAGAACTCCTTATAGAAACAGATAAAATCACGGCTTGTCGAAACTCGAAAGACAAATTTTGCTAAAGCTAAAGTTCGTGCACCATAAAAGAGGGCTTGGAGAACTAGTGATTGTTGAGAACGCTGCTGTCTAGTGTAGAGCAATGTCAATACTCCTCTGTTGAGAGATCATTAACAAGTACAAGTCGAGATGATTTATTGTTACAAGCTGCTAAAATATGTAAGAAGATCAGCAAGAATGCAAGAGGAAGAGAACAAAATGTTAGGCACAAAATGACCTTTATTGCTCAGGCTCAAAGGCTCAATTTATGGAATGAACAACAATATCAACTTAAGTTACAAAGACAATGTATATATTGACTGACTTAATTTCAACCAAAGTTGCCGAACAAGTTCGGTGAGCTCTCCAACATGCCGACCAGAGTGTAGCATGTCGTCTACATAGATGATGAGGAAGATGGAAGACCCATCTCGAGTTGTTTTGGTGAAGAGACAGTGGTTCTCATTGCTCTTTGAGAAGCCGACTGATTGGATGAAGTCGTCGAACTTCTTATGCCACTGTCTCGGTGCATGTTTTAGGCCCTAGCGACTCTTCTTGAGTCGATAGACTAGATGTTCCTGACCGGATACCACGAAGCCTTTCGGTTGCTCCATGTAAATTTCCTCTTCTAAGTCACCATGGAGGAAGGTCGTTTTTACATCTAGCTGGATCAATTCCAAATCTTTAGTTGCCATGACGTCGAGCATGAATCGAAGGGTTGTCATTTTTACCAGTGGGGAAAAGATTTCGTCGAAATCGACGCCATATTCTTGTCGAATCCCTTTCGCAACTATTTTGGCCTTAAATTTTGGGGTGGCCGAAGTAGACGTCTCTTTTAGTCTATAGACCCACTTGCATGGAAGAGAACGTCGATTTTTCGGTAATTTGACCAAGTCCCAAGTCTTATTTTGTTGAATGGAGTTCATGTCCGACTCCATCGCCAGATGCCATGTGGCCGAACCGGAGGATGCCGATGCTTCTTCATCCATAAAAAAGATTCCGGGGGAGTATATCTCCAAGGGCTGCAACAGTCTCTCGGATCTTCGAGGTATGACTGGACTAGTCACATCAGGTGTAAGGGTCGGATGGTCTATAGCCGAACCATTCGGTTGTGCCGAGTCGAATGCTACCAAGTCGGTGTTGGAGGTTTCGACTACCCGTGAGGCTGACCTCGGGTTGTGTGTTGGGCCTTCCTAAAGGGTCGGCACTTCGGAAAAAGTTACCCTTCGAACTTCAATATGCATAGCCGACTCATTGAACATTATGTCCGAACTCTTGACGATCTGTCTGTGCTCGGGGTCCTAGAGTCGGTATCTGATTTCTCCATCTAATCCATAACCAAGAAAAACACCTTTCCCCGATCGTGGTTCGAGTTTTCGGCGATCGTGCTTCGAGATGAGGGTGTATGTCTCGCACCCGAAAATTCTTAGTTTGTCGTAATTCGGCTTACTGTTGGTCCATAATTCCTGAAGTATTTGAAGTTCTAGAGGCCTACTCGGTGATATATTGATTATGTGTACTGCAGTAAGTAGGGCCTCCGCCCAAAGCCATCCGACAATCCGGAGTGTTGGAGCATGGATACTATCATTTCCTAAATTGTCTGATTCATCTGCTCGGTAATTCCATTCAACTCATTCTCGACCATAGCGAGCCAATTGGAAAAGATTGAGAACACTCGATCTTTGGTTTTGATCGGTTAAGCCCACACCTTCTGAGTCGAGTCGTCAATAAAGCTGATGAAGTACAGAGATCTGCCGAGAGACTGGTGTGGCATAGGGCCACAAATGTCAGAGTGGACTCGATTCTTTCGGTGCTTATGTCAGCTATGATGCGGCTATCTATTTGCCGTAGTGGCAATGCTCGCAGAACTGAGGATGACAGAAGGAGAGTTTAGGGATGTATCCGGTCTGGATAAATGCATGATACCGGCCTTGCTGAGGTGTCCGAGTCGTCCATGCCATAGTGATGACACGGGAATGTCGACCAAGAACAAGTCACCCTTTCTGAGTGTGATGTATAGTGGGTACATTGAATGTACTTTTGATCCTCGAGCAAGCAAAAGGTTCCCCCTATGGAGTGTCCACCCTCCTGATGAGAAGTCAACACAAATACCGTCTTCATCAAGTTGTCCGACTGAGATCAATGGTCTTGAGAGCTCAGGTACATGTCGTACATTGTGTAGTACCAATGTAGAGCCACTCGGAAGGTTGAGCTCTACTATGTTGATTCTTATGATAGCGCAATGTTGCGAGTTTCCGACTCAAACTAAGTTGGAATGTCAAGCCGAGTATTGCCAAAATTGGGATCGATGAGGGGTCACATTGATATGAAGCGCCCAAATCCCAGAGCCATGTACTCGGTTCCTCAGTTGTACTAAGCAAAACTTCTGACTCGACTGGATTCTCAATGGATAGTATGTTCGGGTCGTTCGACAATACTTCGGTTGAAGAGCCTACATAATTGACCTCCTCATATTGGCCACTCTTCAGATAAGCTCGTTGAGCCTTATCATGCTTGGCTTTGAGTGCACGACATTCGGCTTTGATGTGTCTGGGTTTCTTGAAATAATTGCAGACTCGATTATCTTGAGATTTGCTCCGACTTTGTTGGTTGTTCGGCTGTCGAGAGGAAGTTCTTCCTCGACTGTTTGATCAATCAGTCGAACCTTGTGCTACATAAGTGTCATTGGCCAAATCGTTTGCAAATGATTTCCTCTGAGCTGCTTCAATCAGAATTGCGCTCGTGATTGAGTACTTAATGGCAGTAGTCGACGTATTGCACATAGTTGTAACGAAAGTTTTCCACGAAGGGGAGAGACTACTCATAAGCAGCATTGCTCTTAGTTCATCTGCGATAGTCGTCCCCAAAACCACAATTTGGGAACTTAAGCTTTCGTACTCGTTGAGGTGTGCCTGGACCGAGTAAGATTCTTTCATCCGAATATTGTAAAGGCGCTGAATCAGATATATCTTTGTGGTGGCCACCTTTTTCTCGTTGGTGACTGAAAGTGTCTTCCACATTTGGAAGGCGGTCGAACACGATTGCACTGTGAAGTACACGGACTCCAATATGTGCATCTGAATGGTGGCCCGTACAATTCTGTCGAGCTTCTCCCATTCAAGTGACTTATATCCTTCTGGTAGGGATCGGCAACGGCTCGGCTCAAGCCTAAACCGTTTGCTTAGCAGCTCGGCTCGGCTCGGTTTAGGCTTGAACTTTCCTTAACGGTTTGAGCTCGGCTCGGCTTGGCTTGAGCCGAGCCAAACTGGCTCAAACCGTCTAAGCCAGATAAACCGTTTAAGCCGTTTATAAACTTTAGAGAGGGGGAGAGAGACAACAGACAAGGGGAAAGAGAGAGAGAGAGAGTGAGGGAGGGAGAACTACATAGACGAGGAGAGAGAGAGAGCGGGAGGGAGACAACATATAAGGAGAGAGAGACTACACAGAGGGGAGAGAGACAGAGGAACTACATAGAGGGGAGAGAGAGAGACAGAGAGACTACACAGAGGGGAGAGAGACATAGAGACAGAGAGACTACACAGAGGGGAGAGAGAGAGAGATAGAGAGACTACACAGAGGGGAGAGAGAGAGAGAGAGAGAGAGAGAGAGAGAGAGAGAGAGAGGAACTACATAGAGGGGAGAGAGAGAGAGAGGGAGGTGTTGGGAGACAGGTCCCTCCGGATGGGAAGGGAGAAGAGCACTGCCGATGAACCGGAGAGCCGGATGGCGCAGGCCCGGTATGAACCGGATGGGGAGTACCTGACTACGGAGAGCCGGATGGTGCAGGCCCGGTATGAACCGGAGGAAGAGACATATTCGTAAATATGTTTCTGAGAGCCCATCGAGGCTACATTTGTAAATAGCCGAAAAGTCATATTAGTATAAATATGATTTAGGGCAAACTTTTAGGTGTGTCGTTTCTGTTGTTGTTATTCTTCCTTGTTGGTGCAAGAAGAAGTGAGAGCGCGTAACTGTACAGAGTGAGAGAGAGAGAGACGAGGTCGTTGCCTCTGTTGTAACCGCCGCCTGTGGCGAAGATCTGAGAGCACGAGGTCTGTTACCGGCTGGCAAGGAGTCCAAAATACGGAGTGAAGGAATTAATTAAGTATGGTTGTAAATAAGCATAGTATGGACGGACGGACCGGAAACGGTATGCCGTTCCAGATCCGGACTGATCCCGAATAGGTGCGATAGGCACCGTTTTGTACTACGGGCCGGAAACCTATTTAAAGGCCCGGACCCCATTGTAATCGCAGCGGATAATTAATAGAGCGTATGGTGTTTATACTTCTGTGTTGATTTCCGTTCTGTAATTACTGATATATCTTACGCGTGTAATTAACAAAAGCGCTCTAATCGTATAACCTACTTAAGTCGGTGTAATCGTTGAGTCATAATCCTATGCCGTAATCACCCTTTGGTGAAGTGTCTCCGTGACACCTTGTGTTAGGCCTTGTCCGGTTAGAGAACAACACAGTTTTGGCGACCACGATTCCTGCTTTCTCGCAGCGAACGACGACTTAATGGATGACTAGACCAACGCACGACCTGGTTACAGACCGAGCTCGACGCCTCGCCGAACGGCAAAGACGGCGTGAGACTTTCCAGCAAGCAGCGCACGAAATTCGCTCGGATCGTTCGTTCTCCAACGAGATCCGGAGAGTCGCGGAGGAATCTCTTCGGTTAGAGCAAACTCGTGACCAGGACGACGGAAGCGGTCTAAGTAGTCTCCGGGAAACCGAACGCCCCCTCGAGGCGCTGGCAAGCGGAGAAAACGAGGCAGAAGCCTTTTCAGCCTACGAATCGGATTCCGAAGGGGGATACAGCGTGCACACGAACTACCGGAGCAGCAACGATACCCCCGGCGGCCCGGAGGACGACAGGTCGGATACCGTGCCGACTCCAGAACCGGAACCGTTCGACCAGGGCTATCCGGAACCGCAAATGGAAGCCGTCAACCCACCAACACCGGAAGTGGAAGAAGCAAAGCCACCGACACCAACGAAAGAGTCGGTGAAGGAACCGGAAGAAGAGCCGGTGAAGGAACCGGAAAAAGAACCGGAAAAAGAACCGGAAGTGGAACAGGAGAGTAAACCGGAAAGATATCGACAAACGCCACTAAACCGCGGCCTAATACTGGACGACGACATGCCGTTCCAATACTCAAAGTATCGCGATGATCCGGACGTGGAAGCGCATGTTCATGCCTTCGAGCAGACATGGGAAGCAAATCACGCGTCCCAGCGATTGACACTGGAAGAAGAAGAACGCTCGAAGATAGCAGAATTCGGGGTCACGTTGGAAGGACCAGCGGCACGATGGCGGCGGACGCAGGACCCGGCAACCATCACAACCTTTGCAGAATTAAAAGCAAAATTCTTGCATTTTTTCCACAAGGAGGTCGACCAGACGATGATGGTGGGCCTGTTTTATACGATCCGACAAGAGGCAGGGGAAAGCATTCCCCAATTCGTCATCCATTTCCAACGAATGCATAGCCAGCTTGCCCGTGCACCCCCAGAGGAGGAATTACGGACGATATTTTTAAACGCACTCCGGGAACCGTTACGCACGGTGTGTACGGTGATCGACTTTCGAGGAAGCACCATTGACCAGGTCATTGACCGGGTCAGAGAAATGGAAAAGTCAAGCTCATGGCTTACACTGGGAGCACTGCAACGGGCGTTACCCACCGATGAAGATCTCCGGTTCCGGCAGGCAATTCAATGCACAATCTGCTTGAATGCCGGACACTCGGCAGTGGAGTGCACCATGTGAACCCAGTGTGTGATTTGTCAATCCAAGAGTCATACAACGGACCGGTGCGAGTATAACCTGCTAAACCGACAAGCACCACCCGTCCGACGGATCGAGCCAAGAAGCAGCCGAGACGAAGATGAAGATCGTTGGCAAAAAATGAACCGGTACCGACCGGCACAGGATGTCCGGTACGGAGACAGACAAGAGAATGATGGCCGGTACGGGGATCGGCATGATAACTACGACCGGTATGAGCGATCGGACCGTTATCGGGAGTCCAACAGACGACACGAGCAATACGACAGAGACCATTCCCCTGGTTACCGAAGGCACCAGGAGGACTACGGCCGATTTTACGATCCACCACAACAGGACTACCGAAATAAAAATAAGAATAATAAGAAACGTAATTTCAAGAAAGGTGGTCACCCTCGGGACCCGGAACATGGAACCCCAAGGAGCCAACCGGCACAGAGCGCACCACTCACTACGGGACCGACTCCGGCTACCAGCAATGCTGAATCCAGCAATACCCGTAAAGAGTACTGCTACTACTGCAGGCAGGAAGGCCACTACAGTAACCAGTGCCCGTCAAAGAGCTACGATAAACGACCAGCAGTTAATATGGTGGTTCCGGAAGTGGCGGATGTACAGCAAGTAACCACACGGTCAAAAGGCATGGCCAAAGAGTGGGAAACACAAGAGGCCATACGAAAACAGGCGACGGAATGGGTGAAGGAAGCCAATGAAAGGAACGTCGCGGACGCGGAACGGCAAAAGGCGAATACCATAGGGAGTGCCGGCGGTAGCCACGCAGAAAACGAGACATGGCAAGCACTGCAAGAATGTCAGATCACGTTGCCATTAGGAAGACTCTTGCAACTCGTGCCGCGATTTACGGAAGGACTAAAAACGGTCATGACAGACGGTATAGCCCCACCGGCACCAGTCCTCTTCTCGAATCCGGAGGAGGGACCGACGGTGGTGGACACTAGTAGTCCGGTGATTACAGCTATTGTCAAAGGGCACGAACTTCCCGGCACAGTAATCGATGGAGGTTCCGGGGTGAACGTAATAAGCCTCCGCACGTGTGATGCCTTGGGTATACATGAATGGGAGCCATGTCCGTTCTGGCTACGGATGGCGGATACGAGCTCTGTACGGCCGACGGGCTTAATACGGAAATTGGAAGTCACCATAGGAGGTCACACATTTCACATCTCGGCTGTAGTGCTGCAGCTACAGGCGCAAGGCGCGTACCCACTGTTGCTGGGCAGACCATGGTTGAAAACAGCACACATCAAGCAAAATTGGCAGAAAAATATGATTACCTTCCGGCGCGGAAAAGCCAAGGTCCGGGTACCGACACAACCACGGACGAGAAACGATAAGGAATGCACACCGCTGTATGCGGAATGCGTGAACATGCTTGAAGGGTTGGCAGACGACGAAGAAGCCCAGTACTTGGAGGAACACCCGAAGATCGTACCACTTTTCGAGATTGACGTGGCTGAAGCCGTAGCGCCATACTTGCCGCAGCGGGACGAAACCGAAGCCGAACCAGACAAAGATTCGCTTCGGGAATTACGGCAAGCACAGGAAGCGTTGGAACGGGAAATGGCCGTTTCCCAACGGGTAAAAACATCCCAGCTCGACGAAGTGAACCTAGGGAAGCAAGGACGAATCAAAGCCGGTACACATCGCCAAAGAAATGAAGCCGGAAGATAAAGCGGCGATGATCAAACTTCTCACGGAGTTTCGCGACGTATTCGCCTGGTCATACGAAGACATGCGAGGGCTGGACCCTCAATTATATCAGCATCAGATCCACTTAGGCAAGGACGCGAAACCAGTGGCGCAAAGACGTTACCGAATGAACCCCAACTACGCCGCCAAAGTGAAGGAGGAAATCGACAAACTCCTAAGAGTGGGCTTCATCCGGCCGGTAAAGAAAGCGACGTGGCTGAGCCCCATCGTCGTCGTCCCAAAGAAGAACGGTAAAATCCGCGTGTGTGTAGATTACAGGAAACTAAATGCAGCCACAATTACGGATGCATTCCCTCTTCCGTTCACGGATGGAGTACTGGATGCCGTCGCCGGCCATGAAGTTTATAGCTTTTTAGACGGGTTCAGCGGATACAATCAAATCCGGATGCACCCTGACGACCAGGAGAAGACAGCGTTCGTAACCGAATGGGGAGTGTTTGTGGCCGTAGTAATGATGTTCGGACTAAAAACGGCACCAGCAACTTTCCAGCGAATCATCATGGAGATCTTTGGCGAATACATTCCAGCCTTCATGCAGGTTTTCCTGGATGACTTTGCAGTCTATAGCCGGGAAAAAGACCATTTGCAGCACCTACAGTTATGCCTTGAAAAGTGTAGGTTATACCGGCTAAGCTTAAACCCAGCAAAATGCATCTTTGGGGTTTCAAGTGGAATCTTACTGGGACACATTGTAAGTAAGGAGGGCATTGCGGTCGACCCGGACAAAGTAAACGCGATACTAGGGGCACCGGCGCCGAAAACGGCCAAAGCACTAAGCCGATTCTTAGGACAGATCCGGCGGCACAGCCGGATGCTCCGTCACTTGGATGACTTGGCTACACCATTACACACCGCGGTACATCGGACACCTTTCCAATGGACGGATACGGAGGATAAGGCATACAATGCCCTGAAGGTACTTTTGTCGCAAGCACCCGTCGTGCAGCCTCCGGATTGGAGCAAGGAATTTCATGTGTTCGTTGACGCTTCCGACATCGCTATCGGCAGCGCCTTAATGCAACTTACGGAGCCCAAATGGTACCGGCCGGTATATTACGCCAGCCGGAAGCTGTCCCAAGCGGAGAAGAACTATTCGACTACGGAACGGGAGGCCCTGGGCATGATCTACAGTGTCACAAAGTTTCGTCATTACCTATTGGGAAGGAAGTTCTCCTTTCATGTGGATCACTCGGCGCTCCTGTACTTAGTGTCCAAGGCGTCCCTGACCGGTAAGTTGGCCCGTTGGACCTTGCTGTTGCAGGAGTTCGAATTCGAGATCTTCCACCGGCCCGGTATCCAGCATGCCGTAGCAGACTACCTGAGCCGGTTAGAGTCCGGAGAATCAGGCGACGGAGTATCGGATGAATTCCCGGACGCAGAGTTATTCCGTATCACCCCGGAAACGGCAGCGGACGACACGGTGGCATCAGAAGATAGGTGACTGACAAACATGCACCAGTTCCTAAGCACGGGCCTGCCACCGGACGAAATGAACCGGGACGAGAGGAAACGACTGGCGGTGCAGAGCCGCAATTTCTGTCTGTTACGGGACACTCTCTACCACAAGGGAGCAGATGGAATATGGAGACGGGCAGTCCGTAGTGACGAGAAACAAGTAATCTTACGGGAAGCACACTGTGGGGTTGCCGGAGGACACTATGCCGGGGAAGCGACGGCAAGGAAAGTATGGCAGAGCGGCTTATGGTGGCCCACGACGTTAAAAGACGCCGTCAAGTATGCTAAGGAATGTGACCTATGCCAACGAATGGGCCAACCTACGGAGCAAGCACGGATGCCACACCAACCGGTACTTCCACTAGAGCCATTCCAGAAGTGGGGGTTGGATTTTGTCGGACCGTTCAAGCCACCGGCAATGAGAACGGGTAATCGTTATGTCATCGTGGCAACAGATTATTGCACTAAATGGGTGGAGGCTAAGGCCTTGAGAGACAACACCGCGTCATCCACAGCAAAATTCCTGTACGAGAACATTTGGTGCCGATATGGATGTCCGATTGAATTAATCAGTGACCAAGGAGGGCACTTCCTCGGCCAGGTAGTTGAAAGCTTAACAACGTTCTATGCCGTGGTCCATAACGGAGCACACCGTACTACCCATAAGCAAACGGGTTAGCAGAGTCAACCAACAAAACGCTCCAGAACATTCTCCGCAAAATCGTCAATGAAAACCGGACGGACTGGGATACAAAGCTCCATAGCGCGCTATGGGCGTACCGAACGGCATACAAAACAAGTATCCGGACAACGCCGTTCCGGTTAGCGTTCGGCTTAGAGGCGGTCATGCCGGTGGAATTTCAGGTACCAAGCTTACGGATCCAACTACGGGAACGGCTGAATGAAAAGGAGTCGGAGTAAATGCGGCTAGCAGCACTATGCGAACTGGAGGAGCAACGGCTGGCCAGCATCCTACACATGGACTTCGAGCAACGATGACGGAAAGCGTTCGTTGACCGTCACCGGAAAGGTAATGAGAAGATGTTCAATAATCGGAAAGCCGGTGCTAGTATTCCAAACGAGGATGGGCAAGATGCCGGGTAAACTCCGGTTTAGATGGACAGGCCCGTATTGGCTGACACGGGAATACAACGGGTCCTATCAGTTAGGGACACTTGCCGGTGAAGTGCTAGGCAAGTGGGTCAACGGATTTAGACTAAAGCCCTATAAAGAACCGATGCGAAGTAACCCGTTTATGCAGCCCACCGGCACTATACCGGGAACCTGTCCGGGAACGGTACGGATGGAAGAAAAAGACGACGGGGAACCCGTAGCAGAGGCGAAGGAAGACACGGCAACCCGTAAGGAAAACGGTAAGGGTCCGAAGGGACCTACGGATGTGTAAGATCACATACCGTCAAAAAAAAAAAAAAAAAAAAAAAAAAAAAAGAAATCATTAAAAATCGAGGTATGAACGGACGTGAAAGCAAGGAGCGAAAAGGTACGTAGTGGGCATTTAAGAGCCGCCACGTTACTTAATACTAAATTGGTACACGACGTGCGCATGCTTGGAAAAGGCGCCAAGACGCACAGAGAAAAAGCAGAACGCATGGAGACCTTTTCATTTCGCGAGCCAAGAAGCACAGAAGCACCGAGGCGGTTGAAGCTTATCAGACGCGAACCTGCACTCAGAGAACCCCCACGTTCGGAACTCTCTCTCTCTCGCTCTCACTCTCATCACCACTCTACCTCGCCATCTTTCCTTGACCTCGAAGCAGACATGGACCCACAAACGTTGTCGGAAGCGGCCAGGAAATGGCTCAGGCAACACGGACTGGATGGGTTCTTGACCATCATGGAGGCACCACCGCACAAAGAAGCCGACCGGGTCATCAAGGAGCTCGACACAGAAGTCATCACCGAGGAAGCGATCCGTGCGCTAACAGGCCTTCCGGAGGGAGGTATTTTTCAGATCGATAACCCAACCTCGGAGCAACTCATCTGATATTTCGGTGAGTACTCTCTAGCCGGCAAAGGCTATCGAACGCAGGGCGGCGAAGATCCGCTATTCAGGGAGATAGCTCGAGTGCTCCATGAGTACGGCCACGTGTACCCCCGACCCCCTGTCATGCCAAAAAATTGGGCAGGGATGATCATAGCCACCTATGAAGGGATCAAGGTGGATTGGCCGGTGTTGATTGCAGACGGTTTGTGCGCGGCAATCGACACGGTACGAGGAAAGGACGGCAAGGAGGGCCGGAAGCTGTGGCATGTCGTAGCTCAGTGGATAACATTGCTCGCGCCGCCGGTCGAGACCGTCCAGCCAAAGAAGCGGCCAAGATTATCGGAAGGAAGCACCTCGAAACCCGCGTCCAAACGACAGCAGCTGCTGGCGTCGAAGGCAACGAAAGGGAAGAAACGGCTCCCAGAACCGGAGGAGGTGTCACCGGTCCGACCCGTTAAGATAACCATACGGCGACCGGGACAGAAGGAACCGGAACCCTTGACGGCACAGATACATGCCGTTACCCAGGGAGAGGAAACGGAGGAGCCAGTAGAGCACCTCCAACGACGGTCAAGAAGTAGGACCGCCGGGACAGCGGGGGAGCGTTCGGACCCGCAAAAGGAAGAAACGCCCCCAACTCAACCTGAGCAAACCACAAGGGAGGAACCGGAACCGGTGCGTATAGAACCGGCCTTGTCGACTTCTATACAAGAAGTCATTCCAACGGCTCCGAAGACGGCGAGAACCGGAACTCAACAGCCGGCGAGCCCAGCCAGCACACACAGCGGCCAAGGAGTAGAACCAGAACGGCAGATACAGGCACTCAGGCCAGACAATTCCACAGTGAACGAGCCGACCCGACCAGTACAGCAGCAAGGCACCAGTAGCATGTGGCTACGGTGGGTAGGCGAGCAGATCGCCGGAGCGGTCGAGTACATAGAGGCGGAGGAGAGAGCGCACCACGAACGGTTGCTCATCACAACCGTAGATCTAGAGACGGCCCGGTCCAGAATCCGGAGCCTTGAACAAGACTTGGACAGGGTCACAAGGGAAATGGCTCAATTGGCTTTGACAACACAAGTCCAAGCACCGGTGACTCCGGGCAATCTACAGAATAAAGCGTCAGATCAACCTGTACATAGCAATCAGACCCCGGCAACGGAAACCGTTCCGGAGAGAAATGCGGCACAAGCCCAAGAGCTTGCGGACTTAAAGGATGAGCTAGCTGCCCAAGAAGCGCTAAGGAGCCGCGAAAGAGAGTTGAAGACGGCAGCGGAGGCAGAACTCAAAAAGACTGCTGAGAATCTACGCTGGGCCGAGGAGAGCTTACGAAAAGGCCACCAAGCGTACGACCGGCTCAAGGAGGAGAAGGAGAAAATGCTGCAAGAGAAGGACAGGCTCCGGAGAAACGCCGAAACAGAAGTAGAGCGCCTGAAAGAGGAACTCCGGCAGCTAAAGGACCGGGAGGACCGGAACCATCGCCAGATCAACGGCAAGCTCAAACAAAAAACGGAGGAATTTGAGCACTTGCACCGGGAGTATAAACGGTTGCAAACGGAGCACAAGGAACAGACGGATGAGCTCCGGCAAGCAGTTGATCGGACCGCAACGGCATACGCTAATGAACAAGCGGAAACCAGAAGACGGTTGGAAGAGGCGGAGAAGGTTCGGACAGAGCTCCTCAGGCAACAGCAGGCGGAAAGAGAAAGAGCGGCGGAGGTACTGCAGAGGCTGCAAACAACATATCAAGGGCAGTTGACGCGCTACAGAGAGCAGGCGGAGGATACGGCTAATCTCATCAAGCAGTTGAAGGAGGAACGACAAGTTGTGGAAAGTAGAGCGCAAATGGGAGCAAGTCGCATCCAGGATATCATGCGGGCCTGGTTGAACCAGACCAAGAGCTTGATTGACAACGTTTCCGTCAAATGGTGGACCAAGTGGGCCCCGAACGCGGCGGAACTCCAATTGCTCCGGGCCGACGTAGAGAACCGGCGGAAGGAGGGAGATGATTGCTATATGCTGACTTCCGAAGACTTCACCGGCATAAGAGATGAGCTGGCCGAAGACTTTCAAGCCTTGGCAGAGGACCTACTAGGGCAAGTCCGGCAACTTGTAGCTCAGCTGGACGACGACAGGCTGGAGGCGCAGATCCAGTTTGAAAGCTACGAGAGGTCCCGGATCCGGGAAGAGAAAGCACGAGAACCGGTTACGGTCAACCTCAGTGATGAGGAACCGTTACTGGAAGGAGACCGGACCGGAAGCAGTCAAACGGGGATGCCGGAGTCAGAGAAACAAACGGAGCAGCCGCCTATAGAGCAGCCGGAGCAGTCTCAGTCCCAACCGCAACCACGGCAGCAGCAGCAAGCACAGCCGCAACAACCACAACCGGAAGAACAATTGGAAACTCTGGAACAAAGTATTTTGGACAATTTGGGTGAACAATGAAGGGGCCGAGAAGGGTTCGACGTACAAGGTACTGTCCCACGGGCGTGCCATGTGTTACCGGCCGGCAAGGAGTCCAAAATACGGAGTGAAGGAATTAATTAAGTATGGTTGTAAATAGCATAGTATGGACGGACGGACTGGAAACGGTATGCCGTTCTAGATCCGGACGGATCCCGAATAGGTGCGATAGGCACCGTTTTGTACTACGGGCCGGAAACCTATTTAAAGGCCCGGACCCCATTGTAATCGCAGCGGATAATTAATAGAGTGTATGGTGTTTATACTTCTGTGTTGATTTCCGTTCTGTAATTACTGATATATCTTACGCGTGTAATTAACAAAAGCGCTCTAATCATATAACCTACTTAAGTCGGTGTAATCGTTGAGTCATAATCCTATGCCGTAATCACCCTTTGGTGAAGTGTCTCCGTGACACCTTGTGTTAGGCCTTGTCCGGTCAGAGAACAACAAGGTCGTTGCCTCAGTGAACTCACTGTTGTATATTCCTACATAGTGACAGTTTGCAGCCTGTGGGCTGTCGTGGTTTTTCCCCTATTTTGGGGTTTTCCACGTAAACCTCCTGTGTACCATCTCTCTTCTTTGTGTCGTGTTTTATTTCCTGTTTTTCTGTGGCCGAGCGTCGGACATAAGGAACGTCGAGTTCTCAACAGGAGGGAGAGTCGAGACCATAGACGTGAGAGAGAGAGAGAGAGAGAGGAACTACATAGAGGGGAGAGAGAGGGAGAGGGAGAGAGAGTCGAGACCACAGACGTGAGAGAGAGTGGGAGGGAGAGCTTGTACAATGTATAGTATATAGTATATAGTATATAGTGGATCATTTGAGAGAGAGGGAGGTAGGGAGAGAGAGAGAGAGAGGGAGGTTTCTAAACCGGTTTCCAAGCCGGTTTGGAAACCAGTTTAGCCTAAACCGGTTTGTGAACCGGCTCGGCTCAGGTTTGAGATCCTGTAAACGGTTTAGGCTTAGCCGGTTTGGCTTGATCCAAGCCAAACCGGCTAAGCCTAAACCGAACCGTTGCCGATCCCTACCTTCTGGGGCATGTTCATTTTCGATGGGGTCAATTTGCCCTTGACTATTAAATAGTCTTGCATTTGCTCCTTCCAAAAGTTGAAGTTGATCGTCAAACTTCCTTAGACTCATCTCTGACGAGCTGGATATTTATGCCATTTGTGTCGGCTTGATAGACTTTGTTCGAAGTCTACCACAAATAGTGGTGGAGTGCGGCCGACTGGCTCACTCGATGTTGTTCTAGCCGAAATTGGACACAAGTCGAATCGGTTTCGACTATTTGGCGAGTTCTATCCGAAGTGACTACAGTCAATCGACTTAGTCGAATTGGACCTGAGTTTGCTGATTCAATTTCGTACATCGATTTTCGAGATTTTGGAACACAGAGTATGTGCCGATTATCCACGACGATTCTGCTTTAGGTGACTACGACAATGAGAAGAACATATTCAACTAACCTTTCTGAATGTTGTCTAGCCGAATGAAGCACGGAAGGGGGTTGTTCCTAGAGCCCAAGTTGCTACAAGTGATTACGACGAGCGAGTAAATAGCGTCGATTGACCTATTTGATTGTCGTCTAATCCGATGTAGCATGATTGAGACAGGGCCTTCAAAAAACAAAATCTCACTCCGAGTGGCTACAATCACAGGGGTAAAGAACGGCCAACTAGCTTACTTTAATGGTGATTTAGAACAATGGAATGCAGGTTTTGTAGATGTTTCTCTTCACAGGAAAAAAGATGATTTTGTAGGGAGTTGCCAGTCGAGATTCTCAAGGTGTATTGAGGAAGAGTTACTGATGGAGACTAAGTAGACGACGACAACAAAATTGGAAAACACCAAGCTCTAATACCAGATGTTGAGAACACTATCGTGTAGTGCGGAACAATGTCAGTACTCCTCTATTGAGAGATCATTAATAAGTACAAGTCGAGATGATTTATGATTATGAGCAACTACAAGATGACCTTTATTGTTCAGGCTCAACGTTTCAATCTATAGAATGAACAACAACATCAACTTAGGTTACAAAGTCAGTTTATATACTGAGCGACTTAGGGAAACCTCCCTTCTTAGTATTTACAAAGATGTCATAAACCTAGTGTGTACAAATGGGACAATGTGAATACGTCCATTAGAGACCTGTATTCGACATTAATGGTGGTAGCAAGACCTATTAGGCTTTAGATCATCGATACCTAATTAATAGTAGAGAAATATTTATTGTGTTCAATGTGGCGCATTTGCAACGCACAAGCAAACAAACTACATTAAGCTTGTGCTTCAAATTATGGCAATGATGAAGGGAACAAGATCATCAATGGTGAGTTTGAAGTAGATGATGTCATCCTCCTTGTACACAATGAGTCCGGATGAGGGGGCATTTCCAGACACAATATTGTAGGCTAGGCAACACATGAGAATTCACCAAAAGGCTTATGCTTACAAAGTTGGATATAAACTCTTAAATTATGTCACCTTTATGTAAGCTAGAAATGTGGTCCATATACAACTTACCCATAGATGCTCAATCTAGAATCTATCTAGATGTTGATCAAAGGTTGTTAATTGCTTAGGTCCTATATGTACCTCCCCATTCAAAAGTCATAGTAATGTCTATTACCCCGTACGAGATGTACGGAGAGTCAAGTGTGATGAGCGAGGGTCGAATGTTATCATGATGTTGTGTATGTGTAGGGGGCATAAATGTAATTGTGAGTCTATACGTATGTGAACACATGCACACGTGTGTGCATGTGGATGGATACGAGGAGGTGTGAGTGAGTGTCCAATATGAATGCTCGAGGGGGCTTACACCCCTATGTATCTACCCCCTCTTGTACTATTTAACCCCTTATGGGGAATGAATGAAACATGAATAACCATTTCTCTCTCTCTCTCTCTCTCTCTCTTTGACATCTTTCTCTCTCTCCCCCCTTATCATTGAACCCCCTTGAGAGGGGGGTGGAGCCATTCTAGGCACCACCCCCCACCCCGCAATGCTTCTCAATGCTTGTCTTGCATCTTCATGATCTCTCACCATCATACCATTCATCATCTCCACCATTACACCATGTCTATCTTCATCATCAATCATCATCATTATCATTCTCATTAACCCTAACCCTAAAAACCTACAATACCTTTTGGCGACCACGATGGCGACCCCCCTTTGGAGACGGAGTCGAAGAATGATACGTGGCGATGCAAGTCAATAACGACAAAATATGCAAGAAATGGTGATGGTGATTGAAAGCCGTCGAGGAATGCAATAGGGTGATGTTGTGCGCAAGGAAGATGAAGAATGTTACGTGGTCATGATCTGCAAGAAATGGAATCGACAACAATATGCAAAAAATGGCGACCATGATGTGCATGAGAAGCAAGAAATGACAGATTGATTATCCGTGCCATGATTCTGATACAAATTAATGCCTATACAAGTGTATTTTATTTGACATGTGATTGGTCTTTTTGGCTTGGATCTAATCGCAAAGAAAGAAGAAAAAAGCAAGGGAGAAATAAAGCCTATGATCTATGCGAGACCAAACCACCACATGTTGTATCTTCCAAAGATGCGAGAGTGCATTTCTATCCACATATGACTGGACACACATGGCCAGAAAGCAACCGACTAGACCAAAGGGAATTGTTTCAACAAAGATGGAGAAGGCAATTAAGAAAGCAAAAGAAATACAAACCCACGCAGAAAGACACGACTAGTCAAATGGCCCGGAACAAGGAACCAGAAGTACAACCAAATGGGCAGAACTCGCCGGAATGGCCGGACAGCGGGCAAGAGTGGTCGGTGTGACCGGATAACAGCTGAAGTGTCTAAGTGGCCGGACAACAGTCGGAGCGACCGTAGAGAGGTCGGAATGGCCGAATAACGGCCAAACAACGGCTGAAGAGCAACCGGGCAATAGTCTGCGCGGCTGGAGAGCGGTCAGAAGGGCCGGAAACCGGTCAGAATAACCGGATGCAGATAGGCGACCGGGACAACGGACCGGACGCACGACCGGAAGACAACAGACAAATGGTTGGGACAATAGCTGAACAACGATAGGAGTAGCGACAAATAATCAGCGGCGGCAGCGAAAAATTGGCGACAAAGATGGTCGAACAACAAACGGTCGAGTAAAAGTGGTCAGACGAATGACGATGCCAAACAATGGCAGAACTGGCTAGACGAACCGGACAGACGAGCGGATAGGATGGACAAGCATTAGATAGCCGACGACCGGACAGACGGCGGGAGGAGGACTGGAATCGACGGACACGTCGGACACGTCGGACAAAGCGACAGACGATGGCCGGAATAGTAAACATGGAATGGTTGTAGAGGCGGCCGAAAAGACAAGACCAAAAGGGCCGAAGACAGAGACAGCAACCAACTGACAGCTGATAGACAACAACAGCTAGACACAGCCGAACCGCGGCCAGAACGTAGGCCAGAAGAACGGCCGGATAGATGGCCAAATATTGACGAGTGAATAGAGCGGTCATGCAATGAATCTCGGCCAAAACAGGCAGCCAACTGGAGACTGGCCGAACAGGTCTAGCGACGATGAGAAAGGGAGATGGTGATGACCGACACAGAGATGAAAGGCGTCGGGACGATGAATAGCAACGGCCACAGAAGCGACAACAATGAATATAGAAGGACGAAAACGACGACGGCAGCACAAAGAAGGAAATGGCATGCAAGCAAAGGGAGAGTGAAGGTCGTGTTTCCTCCCTACCCCAAAACGCAAAAACAGAACAAGGACGAAGTGGAAGAAACAGAGATAGAAGAAGAAACAGAGAGGTGGAAAATGGAACACAAGAAGGAAAGAAGAGGGGTATAGAAGAAGAAGAAGAACAGACAAAGAAAAGAAGAAGAGAAGTGGGAAATGAAAGCAGAAAGAAGTAGAAAGAGATGAGGGATACGCACAAGAGAGAGTGTAATAACGGACCACAACAATAACCTAGAGATAAAGACGAAGTCGGAGCATTACAAAAACAAGAAGACAGGAATGGATAAAGAAGAAATTGAAGCAGAAGATAGGACGGGAAGAAAAATAGAGAAAGGGCAAGAGAGAATGATAGGGGTATGGAACATAATTTTAAAACATGAGGGTATTTGATAATATTTCAAAAACAAAGGGTAGCAACCTAAAATTTCATAAACTTGAGGGCACCGACGAAATTGTAAAAACTCATCCACCTAGAGAAATGGATGTGATCAACAACGACAACTCACACAAAATTAAAGGAAGAACACACATACACACAACGTGCTTTTGGACCCATGATGAAGTTCGTAAGCCGACAGAACGAGAATGTTTGTGTCGTGGACGATTTGCTGACCGACAAAGATGTTCGAGTCAAGCATTCCGATCGAGGGAGTCGATCGTTGAAAGGACCGATGGAAGTTCCGGTCGAAGAAATATCATCATCAAGGCATGTGGGATCGGCGTGCAAGGCACTTTCCCACGGGCGTGCCATATTGTGTTACCCCGTACGAGATGTACGGAGAGTCAAGTGTGATGAGCGAGGGTCGAATGTTATCATGATGTTGTGTATGTGTAGGGGGCACAAATGTAATTGTGAGTCTATACGTATGTGAACACATGCACACGTGTATGCATGTGGATGGATACGAGGAGGTGTGAGTGAGTGTCCAATATGAATGCTCGAGGGGGGTTACACCCCTATGTATCTACCCCCTCTTGTACTATTTAACCCCTTATGGGGAATGAATGAAACATGAATAACCATTTCTCTCTCTCTCTCTCTCTCTCTCTCTCTCTCTTTGACATCTTTCTCTCTCTCCCCCCTTATCGTTGAACCCCCTTGGGAGGGGGGTGGAGACATTCTAGGCACCACCCCCCACCCCGCAATGCTTCTCAATGCTTGTCTTGCATCTTCATGATCTCTCACCATCATACCATTCATCATCTCCACCATTACACCATGTCTATCTTCATCATCAATCATCATCATTATCATTCTCATTAACCCTATCCCTAAAAACCTACAACAATGTCCCTTGATGGGATTATGTATATATGAACTACATGTCATAAACCAATACAATATACAAAAAACATGATAATATGTGGTCTTTGCACAAATGTTTCTTCACTAATGGAACATGGAATGACACATAGCTTTAGTGATAGGATTTATAATGATGGGACACCATGCACTCAAGGGTTTATTGGTTACCTAATAAATAGTACATCAAAGAGACACAATTAAACAAATTGTGTCTATGTAGAATGTAGCACATGTGGTCAAGAAATTTTAGTTAGTTCTCTTGGTACCCAACATGAAACCAACCACTGAATTACACCTATGTGACCAACTATCAACAATCTTGACTTTGATTAGTGGAACCCATCTACTGCTTCCAACAAGACTAAGTATCCTCGTACTTGTCCATAAGGAGACATGGCCATATGTATAGCTAGGCATACCTAATATTTGGTAAGGATGTGTATAGGTAGACACAAGGGTCTTTGTTTCACTATTTTTGTTTCCATTTCTTGTCTTGGAGTGCCCTAGTTGTAATGGTTGGTTCTCCCTTATGCAAGTTTAACTTTTGGCATTTCTACTTCTGGTCATTAGTTAAAAGTTACACCTTTAAATAAAGTTGACACAATACATATGAAAACGAACTAGTGCAACTCTAGTCATGCAAGCATATATGAGAGGTGTGAGGCATCATTTTTGCAGCCCATTCGAAGTCCAATGGACAAGCTATTAGAAACTAGTAAGACAAGAGATCACCCTTAAGAGGAGACATGGCACTTTCCTTGTTTGTTGGATTGTTAGCCATGTTAGTACTCTCATCATTAAAGCCTACTCTTTATTCAAATAAATAAATAAAAATCTATTCAAGGTAAGGAATTAAGTTGTCCTCAAATGCATTTGATGTCATAGCCTCAAAGTTGTCGGTTGTCAAATAGGAGCTTTGAGATTTGACAGGGTTGTGGGCTTGGCTTTGTTGCATGAAAGAACTATTGTAGCTTCCGTTGGGAGTGTTCGAAGTGGAGTAATTTCCTTCAAGTGACATTCAATGAATTCTTGTGCTACAATTTTCGTTGCAATCCATTGTGGAAATGAATTGTTAGTCATGATGGATAGTGAAAGTACTTATGTTCATTTACTCTATTAGCATATAATGGTTAATTACAGGGTTGAATGGATGGAGAATTATATATATATCTTCGTTATGAGTCATTTAGATTTTATGATGTAGAGAGAGAGAGGCACATCAACCAACAGGAATGCTTGCTTAAAGTCTTTATATCTTCGTTATGGGTCGCCATTAAGATCTCCTAATTTATCCTCCAAAATGGGATTAAAGTTTCTTTTGAAAGTTTCTTTTGTACAAAAGTTAAAGAGCTTACCACTTTGAATCTAATCATCCTAATAGAAAGAAAGAACACACTTATATTAATGTTTCTTAATAGAGAGCCCCTCAATAAGCCATCAACACCCAACAAGTGAAAAGGACGCATAAGGATGTTGTGCTAAGCTTGGAAAACAAACATGAAGTTAAAAAGTACTAGAAACGTTATTCGTCATTCATAACACACCCTCAATCTATCATTTAATCTTTGATATTCCTAGTTTAACTTATTTCCTCCTATGCATTTCCCACATCATGACAACGTGCTTTGAACTATAGTGGAACTTCATTCATGTAGGTCATGGAAAACACATGAGTAAACAAATTTACTGTCACCATTTAATCCTATAAATTATTTATCCCCATGTATTTTTTAGTCTTATATTGTAATCAATGAGCATTCACACATCATTAGCATTGAATCAAACACAATGCACCTTTTATTCTATGCATTGTTGGCACAATGCAATGGATCTTAGACTAGCTCCTATTCTAAATTTAAGCCAAGCATAGAATACAATAAAGAATCAATCTTAATAAATTAATAGATGTAAAGTTCAATCCACAACATCTTTGATATATCTCCTCAACCGCTTAAAATTTGAATTGATGTAAATTAACAATAATATTTGTTAAGCTATATTTTGAAAAGATCGGGAGGGGATTAAATGTCAATATACACACCAAGTTTATATCGAATGGAGTCAAAATGAAACTTGTTACCCATCGCGTGTTATATTTGTTTCTATTTTCCCATATAAATATTTATGACACACTTTCTCAATGTTTGAATAAAGACATGGAAATAAGGAGCAAACCAAACAACTAATCTATTTTTAATAATAATTTTATTTCTTCGGCTCCATGTTTTTGACAAAATCTAAGAGTTAAGATTCAATAGTCATTCATAAAATAAGGAATAGACTTGATTAAAAATTACGAACGTAAGTTGTAATTCAAAGTTGAGTCTAATGGAAGTATGTGTGTGTGTATAAAAAACGACAAGACGTAGACGAACAGAGGGAGGAGCAATGGCTGAACAGAGATGGATACCTAATTTGACGCACAGAGGGGGTTCCGGTGCAACTCCCCTCAATCCGCCTTCTAACTCTTCCCATATTTCAGATAAGGTCGTCTCGCTCTCCTTCTCTGATTATGATAGGACCATTGTGTTGGCAGAAATACAACGGCTAGAGGTAGTCTCTCTAGTGGCACATATGGAAGGATCAAGGCCGAATAGGCATTAGTTGCATCGAATGTTGTACGCATCCTTCCAAATCAGTACTATTGTGGACATCCAATTCATGGGTAAAGGATGCTATCCTTTGGAGCTTACAAATCCTTTGTCAGTTGATCGTTTGTTGAAGATCAAACATACATCTTTGCATGGTAGTTGGATATCTTTTTACAAGTGAACTCATAATGTTGTTGCAGACGAGATTTTGTAGCACAAAGAAGCCCATATGATATTTATGGCCGTTTTTCCGGGATTAAAGAAAGAATGGCATCAAGTATTAGCCCAAATAGGCTCTCTTTTAGGTACTGTAATAGCGATTAAAGATGAGGCTTCATAGGAGGATGATCGTATACGAGGAGCACCAGCTATGAGGATTTTGGCACCGAGGAATAATGTTTTACCATCTTCAGTTTTGTTGCCAAATTTGCAAAAATAAAGAGTCGTTGCCCCAAAGGATTATGTATCAAGGGCTTCCGGACCAATGTTTTATATGTGGGCATTTTGGGCATTTAGGGAAGGATTGTCCTCGAAAATCGACTTCCAAGGTGGGGAGATCCAATTGGACTCCAACAGCAGCTAAGCATAGTTTTAAACATTTTAACTCACCGGTCAATTCTATAGTTTTGTTTGATTGTAATCCGTACAATACTTTGAATAGCGATGAAGGTAGGAATATCTCCTCCCAAAATATTGTAAGGGAAAAGAATAAAGTTGTTGAAATACAGAGTTCAGCAACCTCGAAGCAAGATTAGGAAGTCATAACGATTAAAGAAAGTAAGGATAACCATCATAAGTTTGAGGGTTCATCTATTGGGCAGTCTAAAGGTAATCAATTGGTGGATAACGAGAAGCATATCATTCAATCCTTGCCTCACCCGGAACCTCAGGACAAGGGGCGACAAGCTGACTATTCAGGGGTTGCCATGGATTGTGAAAAGCAATTATCTTTAGTAATTTATGAGGAGGATCCATCAAAACAAAAACCTCTCTCGCCATCGAAAACGATGGTTTCCCAATGCATTAATGATTTTTCCTTTTCGGCAATAACTCTAGTTCCAGAGGATAATTCTACATTGGAAAAAGCGATGCCAGTCCGTGCACATAAATATTCTGGTAAAGATATGATGGCAACGAGAATAAAATTACGAGCTGCTGAGGAAGGAAAGCATAGAGGAGTAGTTTTGGCAAGAAAAAGGACAGTTTCATAACACCAACTTTTTAATAATGGACGTTTTAAATATAATCTCATGGAATGTGTAGGGATTAGGAGGTAGTCGGTTTTGAAGAATGAGGGGTTTTTAGACAAGAGTTGAAAAGGCCTTATCTAGGTCCAATAGATTTGCTCATTATTCAGGAGCATCATTTAGGGGAACAACGTCTCTTAAGATATGGGAACCTTCTCCCTGGGAGATGGCAACATTTCTGGTTGTCGGCTTTTGGACCGAATGATACTCAGGGGGTTTATGTATTGCGGTTTCACATGTTTGGGCTTCACATGTAAGTATGTCAGGATCATTGCCAAATAAAAGAGCACAATATGTTGTTTTTCAAATAGGCGAGATTAAGTGGGGTTTGCTTAATAATCTTTCTGCGCCAAATTCAGAGGCAACGAGGTCTCGTTTTTGGACTGAAATTTTATCACAAATACCTCAGATTGACCATTGGGCATTAGTTGGGGATTTTAATATGTTAGAGGATGTGCAAGACAGGTAAGGTGGTAGTTTACGCATTATCTCTGGATCAGAATTTAGGGAGTGGGAAAGACTAATATGTATCTCACTACGTTTGGTTGATGTTTGGTCAGTGCAATCCTTTAGTAGATTACCAGAATCATTATCTTTTTCAAGATCTGATAGGAGATTGGTAGGTGTCAACCTTTCCTTTCTTGTTTGGATAGGTTTTATGGGGATGCTTTTATGTGGAATAGAGGTGGTCAATTAGGAATTATACCTGGTTGTTCTTTTTCTGATCATTCACCTCTTAAGTTAAAATTCTTTTTACCATCGACAAAAAGGGCTAGTAGATTTAGAATCCCTAATTCCGTTTTTCTTAGAGAAGATTGTAAAGATTTTGTTCAAAGTATTTGGTCTCGTTATCATTATGATGTGGATGTTATCTTGATTAATGTGGTACATGTGTTGAAGGAAATTCAAGATTTTTTTCAAAGTAAAACGCAAGCTTTGTACCTTAATTATGATTCCAAGATTGGAAGACATAAGCGAACTTTGACAACACTACAATATTTGCAACAAAGGTGGCCTAGGTTGGTAGATTTGGCCGTGAGAATTATTGACGTTGGAAAAACGATTACTGATATACAATAGCAGAAGTCTGATTTTTGGTTTCATAAATCCTTTGCAAGATGGATTAGACAAACTGATACGGTTTGTAAAGAGTTTTTTCAACCTCATCGTATTAAATCAAATAAGTCTCAACCGACAAGTATGAGACGAGTCGATGGATCTTTTACATCGGATGTGGTAGAAATGAGGGGCATAATATCAACTTTTTATAGTCATTTGTTGACAGCAACTCCAATTTCAAGAAATAATTTGATTAAGAGGGATTTTGTGTGGGCTTCAGTCTCTAATCAAGTTTCATTTGAAATGCAAATTGCTTTGCTAGCTCCATTGCAACCTTCAGAAGTTTTATTCGCAGCAAAGGCTTCAGGTAAGGATGTTTGTCCAAGTGTTGATGGGATGGGGGTCTCATGGTATATAGAGTATTGGGATCTGATAGGTAATGTTTTGACTTTTGCCGACCAACAAATTATTGATCATGGTTATATGCCTCAGGAATGGACAGAAGGCCTAATATATTTGATTCGGAAGAGGGACGGCCCTTTGGATGATATTCGAAAATGGAGGCCTATAACATTACTTAATGTTGTATATAAGATTTTAGCTAAACCAATAGCAAGGAGGGTGCAACCTTTTTTACCTCAACTAATTCATGATTCGTAGACGGGTTTTGTTCAAGAGAGAAGTATTTTTTATAACATTTTTTTGTTTTGGGAAATGGTGGCTATTGCAAAGCAACAACAACAAGAATTGGCTATTTTGTTTTTAGATTTCGAGAAGGCTTATGACAAAGTGGATTGGGATTTCATGGAAGGGACATTAATGCGAATGGGCTTTCCAATGCAATGGATTAGGGTTGTCGCAGTTTTGTATAGGACTGCTCATAGTTCTCTTTTGTTTGCAGGCGATGTTGGCTATAGATTTTCAATTTCGCGATCAGTAAGACAAGGGTGTCTGTTGGCTCCCTTTTTGTTTATTTTAGTCTTTGAAGCTTTTTCTGATTACCTTAGGAGTAGGAGTGTCAATATTCATTGTAGCCTTACCTATACAGGGATATGCAGCTATGATTGTTGATTCAGAATTTGCTGATGATACCGCTTTATATGTTTTTGCAGAAAAGGAGAACTTCTTGAATCTTCAAGCGGTAACAGATTTTTGTGGTGCTTCAGGAGCTTTGATTAATCGCGTCTTCCTCTCCTCCACAAGATGTGCCAACCCCTCGTTTTATTTAGGTACCCCGAGGTAAAGCGGTAAGGTATTTGGGTTGTCCAGTGGGACTAGAATTGTCAGCAGAAGATATGGTAACACCCCTTTTGTTACGGGTTAGAAATAAATTGTTGTAAATTGTTGTATTGGGATACAACTCATTTTACTTTACCAGGAAGGGTAGTTGTGGCAAACTGAGTTTTGCTCGCATCAATGTGGTATGTTGCGTGAACCTAGTTATTTTCACATTCTATTATATTAAAATTACAACGTTTAGTTCGTAATTTTATTTGGGGTGCTTCATTGGGATCAAGGGTTGTTGCAAAAGTTGCTCGGTCGGTTTTAATCCGGCCAATAAGTGAAGGAGGATTGGGCTTAATAGATCCTATGCTCCAAAGTAAGGCTCTTCTTGCGAAGCATGTTGTGAGAGGATTTATGCCTGGGGATGAGTCGTGGAAAAAGTTATGGTTGTTGTATCTTAGCAACATTAAGCCTACTATAGGAGGACAGTGGCAGGATAGTTTTAGATGGTTGTTTAATTTTGAATTTCCAATTAAGCCTCAAAATGTTGGTTCTAGGAGATTTTTTACAAGTGTTTTGAGGGCATGGAAGGACATTAGAGAGACTCTTCTATTTCAATTGCCATCAACAAAAGCCCAATTTCGAAGGCAACCATTGCTATGGAATCCTTTGTTTATTGATAACTTTGGTTTTGTTTTAGGTATTAGGCCGCATTTATCGTGGGGGAAAATGGACTTAGGACCAGCTGCAAGTGTGGCTGATTGGGAGCGGTTTTGAGGAGAAACAACAACTCTTGTCTTCATTACGTGGGGGATGTTTGATGTCCGTTCACATTCAACAAGCTTTTTGGAATTGTCAAAGGCAAAGTAGCTTACATACTAATTATACATGGTATGGTCTTTTCTCTCCTTTGGGCATTTTATTAGGTGCCAAGGTATACATTAATGAGGGTAGAATAAGATTTTATGAGGTTGGAGATGCTGGTTGTTTATATTTAATGGAAGAAGAAGCTGAAGTTATGCAACTAGCCTCCCAAAAACCCATTAGGGTCATTGCTAGGTTAGACAAGAAAATTTTCCTCGATCCTAACCTTTTTTTGGCAGACCATGCACGACAAATGTGGGCATTTCAAAGTAAGCCGGTGGAACAATTGAATTGGGATCCGGCTAATTATGCATGGTTGTTGGTTGGAAGGTCCTCGAAAAATGAACAAGAAAGTACGACTATTCCTTTTTTCCAATATTCTATGACCTATGGGAGATGCTTCTTGTTGCATCGACATTGCATAAGTCCTGCTACACAAAAGTATTGGGAGTCAGGTGCAATATCGTCTCAGTATCTGGCAGCTTACTAGAAAAGTTTATGGGCTCTACCATGTCTGCGGAGAGCCATTTCTTTTAAGTGGTTATTACTTCATTATGCTTTACCTATAGGTTTTCATCTAAAAGGACTGGTTGATGATCATCATTATGCGTGTTGCCTATTAAAAGAGGAGACTTTGAAACATTTGTTCTGGACTTGTATTGCAACTCGAAAATATTGGGGAAGAATATTGAGAATGTTTTCGTGTAAATATAGAGGAGCGATTTTTACATGGGGAGTTGTTTTATGGGGGTCTTCAGATGTGTAGGTATCCATGTATGAAGGGGAACAATGTGCGAAAGCATTGCATGTATTGGAGAATAGAATTGAAGTGGTTTGCCCGAACATTGCGGGTGGTAAATATTTTAATAAGTCTTTTGTTTGGAATATTGTTTCGATTAATGCTTTATGGGTGTGGTGGAAGTGTTTGGATAAAGATGTTCTGGAACAACTTGGTACACACAGTTAAGGGAGGGTATGATAATATGAAAGGAACAACAAAAAAGGTGCATAAGAAAAGAAGGAAAATTCGTCAAATATGGTGCTCAATACCTCTATGGTTGGATGGGACACATGAAAATAGCTGGAATTATATGCCCCCACGATGGTTGTTTCCTCTGCCTAGTCCTTTCTTATTTCATTCTTAAGTTGGGATGAAATATATTTCCTTCTCATAAGAACATAATTTTTGAATTTTTTGTGTTTGCGAAGGAAGTTGATATGTTGGTGATCATCAGTGATGGCGAGATGACTGATGTGGATTAGAGGAAGTTCATTTTCTGTTTTTGTAAGGATGATTGATTATGTTGTAGGGGTTGAAGATGATATCATGAGAAGGATCTTGGCGGGCATTGGCGAGAGGGCAAGATGGTCGGCATCATCGACATGTTGATGTGGTTTGAATGAAGAAGACTTTAGGTTTCTCACTACAATGACGGATGATGGCGTGGCGGTATGGATTGAAGCATAGTAATATGACAAGAGGATGAGTGATGATGGTGTGGGGGCCGAAGCAGATCATGAAGGGAGGAGGAAATACTCTAGATTAAGGATGTGGACTGAATGAAGAATTTTTAGTGATAAGGATGAGTGAAGATGGTGTGGGAGTAGAAGCATTTTTGCTTCAAGTGATGCGGTTACTATATCATTTTGTTGTCATAAGTACATCGTTTGGGAGATTTCCGTCATCTACATGGCTGATGTTATAAGGACAACTTTGCTTGGGGAAGTCATCCTTATAGAGGGAAAGGGGGGGGGGGGGGGGGGGGGGAATGTATATATATACTTTGTCTAAATTTGTGGAAGAGATGATGATTTTAATGGAGGATGAAGCATTTCTAGGGAGTGAAAGGGAATGATGATTTTATGTTAATACCAATGGAGGATATTTTTATGGGTAAAAATTATGAACGTAAATGTTTAAGAATTTCACAACATAATATGGGTGCTATTATTTAGATAGAAGAATTTTGTATTACGCAATGTCAAATTTGATGAAAGATGACAACTAGAGAACAAGTTTTTGAATAGAAATAGAAAAAAGAAGAGGAATCACATAAAGAAGAAGATGATGACTAAGATATCAATCATGGACTAATTTTGAGTTGTATTGATAACAATGGGTTAGAAACCATGTGGGCTATGTATAGAGAAGAACGATGAAACGAGATGGATACATTGAAGAAAAACATCATATGGGAATTAGTGTTGATAGTTGATGGTCAAAATATATTAAATGTTTTTAGACAATGTGTTTACAATATTGTAAATTATAATTCTCACAATTATATTTTTTTGATTACGAGGAAACAATTTCACATGCAATAATTCTCCTTGTAAGCGATCTTGAAAAATCTTTGATGTACCTCATCAATAAGCGAGGTTTTGAATTGATGAATGCTAGTAATAAACTATCTCTCAAATTGTATTGTGATGCAAATGTGGCAAGAGCAAGAGACGTGGATTTTCCAATTCATATATATGTCTAACGTATTTTGATTAAAGAAATAGAAAAACGAGGTCCCGTAGGTCAAGAAATGAAGGGTTGGTTAAAAAGCTTATCTATGCAAGTAGTGGATTGATATTAAATCTTTCGGTTGCATTTAATTAAATACTTAGATTCGTAGGAACCACATCACACAAGAACTAGTCCACGTTCTCACTTAAAACTATTTTTTCTCTATCACGTCTAATCATGAGATGGTGCAAGAGCGCATATTATGCTATTAGGGTTTACTCAATTGTATACTTATTCTTCACGTAGTAATCTCATGTTCCTCCGTAATTTCGGAAGAATGTGGGCTTTCAATTGATAAGCAAACCTCTCTTGGTGATATAACAAGACAAGTCGAACATTGCGAATATTGTCAAAAACATTTTGGGCGGATTCCACAAGGTAATGTGGCAACGTGTAAGTTACCACTAAATGATCTACAAGAGAATAAGAGAAGTATGTTGTAGTACAATAATCTGTACTTGCCTTTGGCTATGTTAAAGATTGCGTCTTGAGAAGCACGTGCTAATTTCTTGTTGGGGAAAAAGGGCACGTGTTAATTTCTTTCCTGGGGCTGGAAGCGAAAGCGCACGTGCTTATTGTTAATATTCCCATTGTTCACACCAAGGTCATGGGCCATGGCCAACAGTGACATGATTTAGGTCTGGCATGGCATGCTTATCTCCTGCAATGAATGATCTATCACAGCCATAGCTTGTTCCTCACGCCTATAAATACCACACTATCCTCCACTCCATTATTACCAACAAACAATTCCCAATCTTCCATCTCTACATTTCCACCACTAATTATACATCCATACATTTCCTACCAAGGTATTTCTGAATCATCTATTCTTGTGTTATGCTTCATCTGATTGCTCTATTTAAACACATGTGGCTTTGATTTGATTCCTGTTTGATTAGGTTTTCTCAGCAGCTTAATACAAAAGTTCCAGCGGCAGATCGCATTTCGATTCGGCAGGATGAGGAATATGTTGCTCTTCTCTTTTGTTGCCATTTGTTTGGCGTGCAGTCATTCGCCCGAATTCGGGCTCGCGGCCGACGAAGACATTTGCCCCACGGCACAAGAAGCCGTGTTCCCATACTGGTCGTTGTGCTCAGATCCCGCAAAGTATAGTTACTCCGGAGGTATTTACAAGCTCCAATCGCAAGGAAGCGGGGATGGCAATGGCTATCTCCTGGCCCCTGAGTGGGATGCCACAGACTCCACCTACTATGTCCGCCTCGTGGAGGATTCGGCCACGGCTGCCAATTACGTGTTCACACACACCACCAGGGAAATCCGTCCATACGTCGCGGTGTCCGACACCAACATCATCATTGTGAATGCCGACACCCAGCGGTATCTGAAGTGGCGCGACGAAGGCGGGGAACGGTTCTTGGTGGAGGCGGCCATGAATGAGGATTCTACAAGCCTGGCATTGTTCGAGTTTGCACCCAACAACACGGTCACGCTTGCATGTCCACGCGTGCTCAACGCACGATGCCAAGCGTATGATCTCGTGTCCATGGCATCTGACCCGACCACGGGACTCAGCCCTTACAAGGAGGATGGTGTCGTCTACTTCACATTGTCTGCCGAGAACCTTCTTCCCTTCACCCTCATCAACGCGACCAAGACTGCGACCTAAAAGCTCGACCTCCCGTCTATAAAACATGTGATTCAGGCTGTTATTTTGCAATGCAAAATTTGCAGATTGCTAAATAAGTGTATTCAAACTAGTGATTGGAACGAAACTCTGTGAATAAAATATAACAAGCACTACCTCATGATATATGAGAGCTTTCATGTTTCACCACAACTATGAGTGCTTCTTCTTTCTTATAAAAGTTGGGTATATGTTTGTATGTACATGTATTTATGCATGTATATCGTATGTATGTAGTACGCTTATATGTATGTAAGTATGTTAATTTGTATGTGTATAAACCACATTTTCCATGAGAGAGAGAGAGAGAGGAGGAGGAGAAGAAGAAAACCTTGGATCAAGAACCTAGGAATTGTGCTTGACCTTTGGTTGTCTACAAGGGAGATGGGGGACTTTGAAGTTTGAATCTCCCTTTTCTTGAAATTTTCTTACAATTATTTTAAAAACCTAACGTTATATGTTGGGTTTTACTTTGTGGCGTTTATTGTCGCGTCGAATCTAAAAAACGATGGTACGAAATTGCATGTAACTTTTAGCGTCACGGTTAACATCATCCATCTAATGTGTCATTTAGTGTCGCTATCATTAGTAAAAATATGTTCGACAGTAATGCCCCCTTATGCTAAAGTGTATATACATATAAAATATACAACACATATGCTCACTCACTTCATTTGCTCACAAATTTACAATACACCTAATTCACACGCATAAATTTGCAAGCACACAACATGTATAAAACAAGCAATTCAATTGAGAACAACTCAATAAGCATATTCAAACATGCTCATTGCTCACAATAAAAGCACATCACTAAGTGTTTCCTTGTAACAACAAATGCACACTTACAATCAACCCATACACATACATATACGATATAAATTAATAGACAAACCACCGACCTCACATTCAACATACTTGCATTGTTGTACATGCACAAAAATTTGAGCATAAACACTCAAGTTCATACACAATTACAAGAAAAAGGAACATAAATAGATTGAAGGTTACCCATTTTCCACCGTCAAAACCCACCTTGGATCGTTTGGGTTCGAGGGTGTCAAATTCAAACTAGTTTAAAATCGAACTGTTTAAAATTTTGAAACTTGAACTGAACGGAACCGAACTGCAGAAACCATTAAAAATTGAGGTTTTGTGTTCAGCTTCAGTTTTCAAGTTAGGCCAAATTTCAAAATTTATCAAATTGTCATTGCGTCAAGTTTTAATAAAATTACAAAATTTTAATGTTTTTCCTTAAAATATGAGAACGAGGCTTAGAAATGAAAAGTTTGTTGATTTAAAATATAAAATAAAATGAAGCGGCTACCCTAACCCATGAAACCATTTAAACCGCGGTTTCAAATGATTTAAACCAAAATTTCACCCCAAACCGAAGTGAACTGAAACCGAACAACTAAAAAAAACATAAACCGGAACCGAACCGAACTGAACCGTTAAGTTGTGGTTTCGCAGTTCGGTTCGATTCATACTGAATTGTTGCTGATTGTTATTTGCAAGCACACATACATGTATAAAACAAGCAACTCAACCTAGAACAACTCTATTAATAATAAGTATATACAAACATGCTCACAGAAAACCACTTAAACGTTTCCTTGTAACTACAAATGCACAACTTACAATGAAACCATACACATACACATACAATATAAATTAATAGACAAACCACCAACCTCACATTCAACATACATGCACTTTTGTACATGCACAAAAAATTGAGCATAAAATTTCAAGTTCGCAAACAATTACAAGGAAAATGAAAGTAAATATAATGAAGGTTACCCATTTTCCATCATCAAACCCCATTATCCATGGTTCAAGTCTTTGGTGTCCTTGCTCACATTTTCCGTACTCTTCTTGTAGTGTTTGACGAATCAATTGGTCAGAGCAGTATATTGCTAGTCCAACAATATGTGAGGGAAGGAGGAATAATTTTCGAGTCAAATGATAGGGAGGATGTTGTAGATAGAAAAATTGTCACCTCTGTAAGTGTCACTAAATCTTTTAGCCTAAGATACAAAATGTTTTCAAAAAGAGAGGGGAAAGAATGAACGTGAAGTTGTTACTCCAAAAAAGAAGTTGACAAGAGGAGTTTAGTTAGGATCATATGGTCAAGTCTATAATTGTTCTCACCATATATTCTCCCTAAGTTGGCAAAAGATTCAAGGGAAAAGGATTGAGTGATATCAAACCCCATATGAGACAACAAGGGATGTGGAATGAAGACTAATTGAGAACTTGAACATCATGAGTCATGACAATGGCCTTATCATCATCTCCCTTAAGAATTCTCAACTCATGTTTATAATTCAAATCTACTATCCTTATGCACAAGAAAACATTCATCCAACTTCTCAAACGTGATCTTCAAAGTACTCCATCACTACTCCTTTGAGCCTGCTCACTACTCTTGCTATTTCACCATTCCACAATTCGACGAATTATGGTATGTCTCTCCAATTGAATCTCCAAACCTTGTCGACGAACTTCCTCCACCATTACACTTATATATGTGGCCGTGTCCCTTGCACCAAGAGTTTTGTGCCACAACAATAAATGACACTTGAGCCGTCACCGCTTCTTTTTTATTGTTGTTGTAACTTTATTTCTATTTCTCAACTTTTCTTACTACCCTTAACGTTATGCTTGGATGTTTACATTGAGAGTTGGACAATATATTATTCATCATAGCTTTTTTCGTTTGAAATGTACTTGATTTATGTTAATGTCAATAGTCATGTGTTTTAAAGGTTAATAGGATACAATTTCCGAATGTATTATGTAGTAGACTGATTTCTGAAATATGTCAACATAAGTAATGATTTGCCATTTTGTCTTATGATAAACTAGGTTGGTCCCGTCTAGCCCAAAACAAAGACCAGAGAATGATTCTTATGGGGAAGGAATGTCGCAATCAATCTCTTATTCATATTGGTCCCTCTGCTGCATGAATCTTTTGCCCATGCATTTCTACGTTTCTCTCTAAATAAAGATTACCTATGGCACTTCTTTGAAGATAATTGCTTTAATTTCAATCCTCAGCTTGCATGCTTGACATCCACATAGAGTGAGTGGCTTTGGGGATAACCCTCAATGTAATGACCTTCAGAAGCTGGATGTCTTTTTGTTCAATCCTTTTTCTTTTCTCTACCACAAATTTGCACATTTTATCCATATGTTGGTTAGGCCCATTTTTTAGTCGATAGACATTTGTCATTCTTCATTACTAATATTGGACAATACAACAATGTACTGCGCTAGGTATTTGTTTCTCGTGATCCCCAGAAGAGATCATGATATATTGAAACTAAAGATAACTACACTTTATCATTCAACCTTATCTCGACTAAAGAAGATCTTAACGGGGTGTTTCTTTGTCATCTATAAAACCTATAAATAGGCCACAGTATCTCATCTCTCCACATCAACAATACATCACACCACCACAAGCACGAAAGGAAGTAAGGTAAAATTTCAGTAGTGTCAAACTGTTGGTCTGAATGTGGCTGTGTTAATGCATGTATGTATATATGTTCTCATTAAGAAGGAATGGTGTGTGTTTGCTCCTCATTCATTAGGAAGATGAGGAGTCTTGTGCTACTTCTGGTTGCCATGGCCATTACCTTGGTTTCTACTAGCGCACTCGGCCAACCCAACGACATTTGCCCCACGGCCGATGAAGCCGTTTTCCCCCAGTGGTCCGTATGCTCCTCTCCAGCAACCTATAGCTACGCTGGGGGTGTTTACCAGATCCAATCGGTTGGGAGTAGCGCGGGCTATGGCCAATACCTGGCGCCAGAGTGGGACTCCGAGAATTCGACCTACTATGTCCGCCTGGTCAATGGCGCTTCCTCCGCGGCCAAATACGTGTTCACACACAACAGCAGGGAAATCCGATCATATGTTGCAGTGAACGCCAATGACATCATCATCAAGAATGCCGACACCCAGAGATTTCTGGCATGGCGAGACGAGGGCGGGGAGAAGTTCCTCGTGGAGGCGGACACATCCGACGATGATACAAGCCAAGGATTCTTCAAGTTCACACCTGACTTTGTTCCCTTGCCCTGCCCTTTTATCTTGCAAGTGCGTTGCCAGGCCTACGACATCGTCTCGGGATCCGACCCCTCATCCGGACTCACCGCGTACAAAGAGGATGGCGCCATCTACTTCAAACTCGCCGCCAATGATCCTGTCCCCTTTGTCCTTCGTAGAACCCAAACTGAAAGCTTGAAAAGCTTAATGTAACCCGTTTGCTTATGCAATGCAAAATATGTATTGATAATAATAAAACATTTCCCTACTTTTGATCGTGTCGAGGTAAAGCCTACATTCACGACAAGTTGTGGACATTGTCACTTCCCATGGTGAGTATTCATGAAACATACAGAAATTATTAGAAGTCACGATGAAATTTGTAAGAAGACAGACGAAATAATCGATTAGAAATTGGAAATTGTTTTGTCTATTATATGTGCCGTAGAAAGTTTTTGTGTACATAAATTTTGGTGGTTTGAGTTTTGAATAGTTTGCAGTAGCTAGAATTCGTGGTTGCAATCTTTGGATAAAGGTAACAATGGGCTTGACTTGGTTCGGTTTGATGTCTATGTCCTGAAATTGTACAGAACTATCCATATAAAACAAAAACCGAACCTAATCGTTTATGACCTCTTAATCCATTCAAACCAAACCGTTTAAGATCAAGTAAACCAAACCATTTAGGGAAACGTTGAAACCAAACCGAACCATTTAATAAAAAATTTTAAGCTAACCATTTAATCAAACTAATAAAAATGCTAAATAAACAAAAATACATTAAAATTAAACAAACATTGAAGTTAAAATGATTAAATCAATAAACAAAATTATGTAGACCATTAAATTCAATAAACATTGTAGTTAAATTAATTAAATCAATAAAAAAACACTAATTAAACCATTGAGTTAATAAACCATTAAGGGAAAATAAAAGTTAACGGAAAAAACAATATACGTTTAAACAAAACCACTTAAACCTATAAACTGATATACCCCAATTTTAGAACTAAGCCTAACTAAAACCGAACTATTTATTTATAATCTAAATCAAACCAAACCATTAATTTTTTTTGGAACGGATAAATCGTTAAATAATGGCTTAACAGTTCGGTTCAATTTGAGTCGAAACTGGGACCATAGATAAATAAAGGGGTATTTATATCGGGGATGAATAAAAGAGTTTGGAAAGTGTTTTCTTTGTAGTCTAAACAAATTTTGGGTATGGATAAGAGGTTCAAGTTAGACTATACATTATTGAAGGTTTTTTTACCAACATCTAATTTATTTATGTTAATGTCCATGCTTATGTGTTCTATAGCTTAACACAATGCATTGGCAAAATAAGCCATTGCATTCTCAATATCATATATTATATAATAAGAATAGATTAGTTTCTCAAATCTTTCAACATAAGTAAGATTTTCCATTTTATCTCATAATAGCAACGTAAGGTATGGATGGGTTGGCCTTCCACATGGCGTGTGATCGTAGTACCATTACATGGGTAGTTACGTCAATCCAAAAATTTGAATCTCTCTTCCCCAACTTCAAAATGTAAACCATCATGATTAACTCGTCAAATTTGTCATGTTTATCATGGATGATCCTTGTCATGTCATAGAGTCATCACATGAGCTAATTCCTTTCCCAAACAAGCATGCTTGTTCATGGTTCTAGTTTAAAAAATATGTAAGCTTTGCAAACTTTACATTCCCATCTTTGTGAGAATTAAACAAGAGAGCATAAAGGGAAGGATAGTGGAAGTATGTATACCTTATATTGATTGATTCTTGTTTACATATGTTTGTTTATATGTTATAGGAGGTTAGAAAACGTGCACCTTTTCAGGTGAACCAATACGAAGGGGTATATATATTTTCCTAACAATAAAATACTTAAATAAGATAATGCTAGTATGTATTGTACATTATAACTATTTCAACAATCTCAAATGACCAAAACTCTCATGTCATTAGCATAATCACAAATATCTATGCATTGATCTACAAAGGGATTGGCCATGTCTAACCAAAGGCATGATCATACAATGATTCCTTCCGAGGGAAGAATATAGCAACCGCATATTTATATTAGTGCCTCGACCACATGGATCGTTCGCTTGTATATTTCTTCTCCATAAATCAGTCTAATATAGCTCTTCTTTTCCAATAAATGCTAGTATCATTGATTCACATGCATTTTCATGCTTGACAGCCACATGGAGTGGTCTTTGGATAACCCTCAAATTATGTCTATTCTAGGTAGTGCGGCCCATTCTTTGCTCGATGGAACACTTGGCTTCATCATTGCCATGTGATCTTGGCTTGATCTCTTTTTCCGTAATATCTTTATTGGGTAAGTAGGCCCATTGTAAAAGGATGTATTGTACCACGTGGTCCCTAGAAAAGATAATATGCAGGTTTGTCCTTTCGTTGCTTTTTACCATCCATGGGCAATCTTATCTGGACTAAAGATCTTATTTACACTTGTTCTTTGTCTATAACGCGGCTCAGATTGCAACCTTATATGGACCAAAGATCTTATTGATGGTGCTCTTTGTGTGCATATCCAATAAAATCCACAATTAACCGCATAAATCTCTCCACATACATCAACAACACAAATACAACATACGGAAATGATTAGAAATCACGATGAAAATTATAGGTACTAGAGAGTGTGTATATATATATATATATATGTAAATCAATGGCAAATTGGAAATTGTTTGTTGTCAATAAGTCCCCAAGATCCCCAACAAAATTGTTTGTTTGTATAAGCACTCATTAGAATTCCGAGTGTGCAAACTTTGGGTGAATGAGAATTTAAAGAGAGATGGGATTTGAGAGTTTGGGATGTGTGTGTATGTATCATAAACTAGGAAGAGGAAGAGAGGAGGGATACATGTGAATATGAGGTTCAAGTTAGACTCTTAGGTTTGTGAGGAGTGTTTCTTCATTGGGTCTCGTTTGTGAGGGCTATATTCTATTGCTCCAAAACAAAGCTTCACAAGAAGTTTCTTCCTCATGTAAAGCTTTTTCACTTTGATTTAGGTTCTCTTGGACGTGAGCTCGTCACAAGATATTTTTCTAGGATATCTCAACCTTCACATGTAGAACTTGGATTTTGCTTCCACTCTCATGCCTCGAACATAAGCTTCATTCTTCGACCGCCAAGGTGATTCCAAGGCAATACATCTTTATAATTTATGGTTAATACACAACTAGGTTAGGTCATTTAGGTAAGCTTGGTCTTGAGTTTGGATTGGAGGCTAAGGACAAACTGCAGGTTACATTTTAACAATTGAATCCTGTTATGTACACATAACATTGGTGAGGGTAAGTCACCAATACTTACATTAGTGAAGGGTATGTTCACTAATGTTAAAAGGGGGACTAATGATTGGATAGAAGGAATGATAAGTGCATTCACTTTCATGATTTGGACAACCAATTAATGGAGAGCCTTTTAGAAAGGCACATCTATTCAAGGGGCCTAGGAAAAGGTATAAATATGAGGTTTAGCTACCCTCATAATTGTTGGGATTACGGTCCCTCCGGATGGGATGGTCGGATGTCCGGGAATCGGGAATGAAGACCCGAATGAGGAGTACCCGGTTACGGAGCCGGATGCTGAAGACCCCGGTTACGGAGCCGGATGATGAAGACCCCGGTTACGGAGCCGGATGACGAATGTACCCGGAGAGAGATCCGGATGCGGGGACATATTTGTGAATATGTTTGCCAAGAGCCCTTGAGGCTATATTTGTAAATAACCCAACAGTCATATGTGTATAAATATGACTTAGGGCAAACAGTTTGTTGTTGTTGCTCATTTTATGCGAAGTGAGAGCAGCCGAGAGAGAGAGAGAGAGAGAGAGACGAAGAGGTCGTTGCCTCTGTGTATTACCGCCGCCTGTGGCGAAGACAGTGAGCTCAAGGTTGTTGCCTTGTAGCTTCACCAGTGTACATCCCTGTTCATAGTGATAGTTGGAATCTGAGGACTCCCGTGGTTTTTTCCCATTTAGGGTTTTCCACGTAAAACATCCAGTGTGCCCTTCTCTCTATTGTTTTTCGTGCATTGTTGTATTTCCCGTTTTCTGTGAATCGATCCTGTTCCTCGGTTGTGGCCGAGCACTGTTTTTCAACAAGTGGTATCAGAGCGACGGTAACACAGAAAATGGAAGGCGGCGGTAGTGGGCCTCCGGGCATGATGGTGTTGAACTCACAGAACTACGCCGATTGGAAGATAAAGATGGAAGACCTTCTCATCGTCCGAGACCTGTACGAACCGATCGACAATGCCGAGATACCCAAGGGAGTAATAGAGTCGGAGTGGAAGCTCCTGAACCGGAAAGCCGTAGCGACGATCCGGCAATATGTCGATGTAAGTGTCCTGCAACATGTGGCGAACGACACGAACGCATATGAGATGTGGAAGAAGCTGTCGGGCCTCTACGAGAGGAAGAATGCGTTGAACCGGACCTCCCTGATGAGGAAGATAGTGAACCTCAAGTACCGGGACGGGGAGAATATGGTGGAACACGTGAGCACGTTCATGGGATTCGTGAACCAGCTTGCGGCGATCAAGTTCCCGTTGGAGGATGCAATGCAAGCCATCATTCTGATGTGTACATTGCCGGAAAGCTGGGAGAACTTGGTGGTGACTCTCAGCACCTCCTGCACCGAAGATAACTTGTCTCTACAAACGGTAAAGACAAGCATTTTGAACGAAGAAGCGCGTCGGAGAGATAAAGAACCGGTTTCTGATCCGAAGATGCTGCTTACCGAATCGGATCGGGGAAGACAATGGAACCGGAGTCCGCAAAGACGGGAGAAGTCGGGGACCCGGTCGCAGTCTAGAGGAAGGCCCACATGCTTCCACTGTGGGAAGCCGGGGCACTTCCGGAAGAATTGTCGGCATTACCGAAAGGACAACGGAGCCGACGACACCGATTCGAAGAAGTCACCGGAGAGAAACGGTGCATACCGGGGAGCCACGGACCGGAGAGGTCCGGATCGGCGAGGGCAGGACCGGAAAGGAACGACGGCACTCGCGGCAAGTGAAGAAGAAATCATGCTCATTACCGAAGAGAGGGAGCTGAACCTTGCCGGTGTAGAGATGACCTGGGTGGTTGATTCCGGAGCGTCGTTCCACCTGACCCCGGAGAAGAAATACTTCTCATCCTACACAACCGGTGAGCACGGCTGTGTCCGGATGGGAAATGAAGGCACATGCCGGATTGCCGGCATAGGAGACGTGTGGCTGATGACATCAACCGGATGCAAGATGCTGCTGAAGGATGTGCGACACGTTCCGGAGGTCCGATTGAACCTGATCTCGGCCGGGAGGCTAGATGATGAAGGCTACACGGGTAGCATCCGGAACGGTGTCATGAAGTTCAGCAAGGGGAGCCTGATAGTGGCTCGGGCCCGGAAGGTCAACACACTGTACCTGATGAATTCCCGGCTATGTCCGGAGGAGCTGAACGTGGCAGCCGACACTGCCGGTGAGCTGTGGCACAAGAGACTGTGCCACATGAGTGAGAAGGGAATGAAGAGGCTTGCAGAGGACAGCCTTATTCCAGTGAAGCATGTGCACCTGGAGAAGTGCACCGACTGCCTGGCCGGTAAGCAGAACCGAACCTCCTTCCACTCAAGGCCACCGACGAGACGTAGCGCACCATTGGAGTTGGTGCACACGGATGTGTGTCAGGTAGAAACGAAGTCACATGGCGGAGCCCAGTACTTCGTGACTTTCATTGATGATCACAGCCGGAAGCTGTGGACAGCACCGTTGAAGACAAAGGACCAAGTATTGTCCGTCTTCAAAGAACTCCACGCGAGAGTGGAAAGGGAATCCGGCAAGAAGCTGAAAGCGATACGAGCAGATAACGGAGGGGAATACCGGGGGCAGTTCCAGGAGTACTGTCGCTCGAAGGGAATCCGGCTCGAGTTTACTGTGCCGAAGACGCCGGAACTGAACGGGCTGGCCGAGAGGATGAACCGGACCATAATGGAGAGGGTCCGGAGTATGCTGGCGCATGCGAAATTACCCAAGGGGTTTTGGGCTGAGGCAATGTCGACGACGACATACGTGATAAACAGATCACCCTCAGTACCTTTGGACGGAGACACGCCGCAGAAAGTGTGGACCGGTAGGGAAGTATCCTACCGGCATCTGAAGGTCTTCGGGTGTCTCGCATATGTGCATGTGGCAAAGGACCGGAGAGGAAAGCTAGATCCAAAGACCCGGCCATGCATATTCCTCGGTTACGGCGACGACGAGTTCGGCTACCGAGTATGGGACCCGGTCGACAAGAAGATATTCAGGAGTCGAGACATCATCTTCATGGAGGACAAGACACTCGCCGACTTGGAGTCGGAGAAGAAGATGAAGAGCTCCAAGTCGACCGGTGAGGATCAACTCTACGAGGAGCAGTCCCGACCGGCAAGGGACCGGTTAGCACTCGAGGATCCGGCCGAAGACGGTGAAGAAACAGAACCGGCCGAAGAAGATGAAAATGATACCGGGACCGGCCCCGATCCCGAAATGGATTCGGATGAAGAAGAATCGGAAGAACCGGTTACCGAAGCTCCGGAACGGAGATATCCTCTAAGGGAGAGAAGGGCCCCCCGGAGATTTCCGGAACCAGAGCACGTGCTGCTAACCGACGAGGGGGAGCCGGAGAGCTTTGAAGAAGCAAAGCATGACACCCAGAGCCGTAGGTGGTTGAGTGCCATGCAGGACGAGATGGATTCCCTGCATGAGAACCACACATATGAACTTGTGGAGCTGCCGAAAGGAAAACGGGCACTCCGTAACAAGTGGGTGTTCAAGCTGAAACCGGGAGATGCCGGAAACCCCCCGAGATACAAAGCCAGGATCGTGGTGAAGGGGTTTCAGCAGAAGAAGGGCGTCGACTTCGACGAGATATTTGCCCCGGTAGTGAAGATGACCTCCATCCGGACGGTGCTGAGCATAGCGGCAAGCATGGACCTCGAAGTAGAACAGATGGACGTGAAGACGGCATTCCTTCACGGTGACCTCGAAGAAGAAATCTACATGCAGCAACCGGAAGGATTCGAGAAGAAAGGGAAGGAGCACCTGGTATGCCGGTTGAAGAAGAGCCTTTACGGACTGAAGCAGGCTCCCCGGCAATGGTACCGGAAGTTCGACTCCTTCATGACCGACGAATGGTACCTCAAAACGCAGTCCGACCACTGCGTGTTTGTGAAGAAGTTCGAAGGAGGAGACTTTCTAATACTCCTCCTGTACGTGGACGACATGTTGATCGTCGGACGGGACCAGGTCAAGATACGGATGCTGAAGAAGGCTCTTCACCGAACCTTCTCAATGAAGGACTTGGGTCCGGCGAGGCAAATATTAGGGATGCACATCATCCGGGACTGGAGGAAGAAGCAGTTGTGGCTGTCACAGGAAAAGTACGTGACAAAGGTGCTTCAACGGTTCAACATGTCGGAAGCAAGACCGGTCGGGTCAACCCTCCCAGCAAACTGCAAGTTGTCCAGCAAGCAAAGTCCCAAGACAAAGGCTGAGAAGGAGGACATGATGAAAGTGCCATATGCCTCTGCCGTCGGAAGCTTGATGTACGCAATGGTGTGTACAAAACCGGACATAGGATATGCAGTCGGAGTGGTGAGCCGGTACATGAGCAATCCCGGCAAAGAGCATTGGAACGCGGCCAAGTGGATACTCCGATACCTGAAGGGCACGGCAAACGTGTGCCTCCGATTCGGCTCCGGTAAGCCCGAACTCGACGGCTTTACCGATTCGGATATGTCGGCTGATGCAGATACCAGCCGGTCCACATCAGGGTATGTGATGACGTACGCAGGGGGAGCTGTTTCATGGCAGTTGAGGCTGCAGAAGACGGTTGCGTTGTCAACCACGGAGGCGGAGTACATGGCGGCTGTTGAAGCCGGCAAGGAAATAATATGGATGATGGACTTCATTAGAGAGCTCGGTATCCAGCAGGAGGAGTACCGACTCTACTGCGACAGTCAGAGTGCCATCCACCTTGCGAAGAACGCGGCCTATCACTCCCGGACGAAGCACATCCAGCGAAGATATCACTGGATCCGGGAAAGGATAGAAGACAAGGAGTTCGTGCTGACGAAGGTCCACACGGACGAGAACGGGTCGGATATGCTGACCAAGGTGCTCACACCCGACAAGCTGGAAGCATGCCAGAAGAGGATCGGATTGGAGAGACATCCCATGCCGAAGTGAAGGGGGAGTTTGTTGGGATTACGGTCCCTCCGGATGGGATGGTCGGATGTCCGGGAATCGGGAATGAAGACCCGAATGAGGAGTACCCGGTATCGGAGCCGGATGCTGAAGACCCCGGTTACGGAGCCGGATGATGAAGACCCCGGTTACGGAGCCGGATGCTGAAGACCCCGGTTACGGAGCCGGATGATGAAGACCCCGGTTACGGAGCCGGATGACGAATGTACCCGGAGAGAGATCCGGATGCGGGGACATATTTGTGAATATGTTTGCCAAGAGCCCTTGAGGCTATATTTGTAAATAACCCAACAGTCATATGTGTATAAATATGACTTAGGGCAAACAGTTTGTTGTTGTTGCTCATTTTATGCGAAGTGAGAGCAGCCGAGAGAGAGAGAGAGAGAGAGAGACGAAGAGGTCGTTGCCTCTGTGTATTACCGCCGCCTGTGGCGAAGACAGTGAGCTCAAGGTTGTTGCCTTGTAGCTTCACCAGTGTACATCCCTGTTCATAGTGATAGTTGGAATCTGAGGACTCCCGTGGTTTTTTCCCATTTAGGGTTTTCCACGTAAAACATCCAGTGTGCCCTTCTCTCTATTGTTTTTCGTGCATTGTTGTATTTCCCGTTTTCTGTGAATCGATCCTGTTCCTCGGTTGTGGCCGAGCACTGTTTTTCAACAATAATCACATACGTCGGAAGGCTACTGTCTTAGACACCGGTGGTGCGGGTGTTATGGGCATGGGCATATAATATCCCGTGGTGAGAATTTACCATAGTATTCTATACACGTGGATATATGTGAGGGTTAAATATGTTACGGGCATGACCATATAATATCCCGCGGTGAGAATTTACCGTAGTATTCTTTACACTCTCATTTAACCCTCACACTTATCCACGTGTATAGAATACTATAGTAAATTCTCACCACGGGATGTTATATGGTCATGCACATAACATCGGGCTAGGCTTTCGTCTCGACGACCGTGTTTATCTCTTCCAAGGTATTAGTCATCCTAATATCCGGCGGTATGGGACGTCGGTGGTAGGTTGGCTATGTCTAGATCATAGCTCGGGGGTGGTCGGCTGGAACGAGTTCTTCTATCCATTCTATTTTCTTTCTTTTACTTTAGTTTGGTCTATTGATTAATAGTAGACTCTTAATAGTGGTATCAGAGCATTTACTAACAATTTTTTTTGTTGTTTTGATGTTTTCTGCATGTTAGCGATGGGGATCTAACAAGGCTAATCATGCTTTCCACAGGATCAAAACAACATTCTTAACCCGGTATTGTTCTTTCTCGATCTCTCTTTTCTTTTCTATGATGCTTTCTTCTTGGTCATATGGATTTGGTATTACGTTTTCTTTTCTTTTATTTCTTCTTTCTACCATCATACGATGTTAATCTAATTATGCATCGGGTCGAGCGTGTTGCACTAATCGCTCACGCTCAACTCATGGCCCTTTTGCATATTGCGATGTATCTCCCACTCTCCCCTCTCTTGAGCCATCTCTTACGATAATAATTATTCTTTTGCATCGGGTCGAGTGTGTTTGCCCTAATTGCACACGCTCACCTCATGGCCCTTTTGCATATGATGTTGAGTATACCACTCTTCCCTTTATTGAGCCATCGCTTAGTTGATTCTATGGGATGTTGTGGTCTTGACGAGGTGTATGTCGCCTACCTATGCCACTCTACTCTCTATTGAGTTGTCACTTGGCCGATTCTATGGGATGTTGTGGCCTTAACGAGGTATATGTCGCTTACCTATGCCACTTTACTCTTTATAGAGCCATCAATTGGCCGATTCTAGGGAGATGTGGTGGTCTTGAGGAGGACGTGCATGTCGACTACCTTAGGGTTTCATACCTTAAGGCATGCTTAATTATTGATACACTTAATTGATTATTATTCTAATTAATTTCTAATTAAACAAATTTGTCGTTTCTCTTTTGTATGATTTTCTAGTAATAGTCATTTACCCACCAACAATTAACTCTCTTTCTTGCCCTTATTTTAAGTTCATCTACACTATTTATGTACGTTTAATGGTGTGACGATTCATGTAGATTATTTTTTAATATTGAGTGGGCATCATGCCATTTTTTGAACGATTTTTTCCAACGGCTCATCTAGGTTTAACTCATATTATCGAGCCTTAGAACTCAAGTAAAACCACATGAGTTCCCCTATTGATGTTTTACTCATAGATTTGAGTTCTACATCTTTGCGCACAACACCACCGCCACCTTTATCAATTTGTGGCTTATGTCACAATTGTGAAAATTACAACCACCATATTGGGATGTATATGTGGATACCTCACACCATCCATTTATTTGTGACATTTTTTTTTAGTAGGTAACACATGGGTTTTTTGACCCTTGTTTTTGTCACTACTTGATTCTTATGGGTAGTGCCTTATTTTATCGTTTTTGTCATAACATTTTCTTGTTACTCGCAAGACTAGAATATTACTTGCGAGTGCACTTGTTTTTTCACGTAATACACTTTCTCGACCATATCAATACATGTTGGGTTGGCATTCTAATATAAGGCTAACTAGGAAACTACGTTGATGTTAGAACCATGGTTGAGCCTCAGGGAGCCGCCATGATTATCCAAGATAGAGATCCAAGAAAGACATCTTAGTCATGTTTTCCCCCATGGTTTTTAAAACACCATAGTGTTACCATAGTTATCGGATCTCGAATCACATCTCATATGTCTAGAGGGGTAAAGACATGAGATGCTTTCTTGGTAAAGTTCTTACAATCAAAATTTCAAGCATTCATTTTGCTTGTGTATTTTCTGAACCTCCTTATTTATATTGCATACCCACAACTTGCATCATGGAACAAGTTTTGAACGCTGTGGGAGCAATCTCTCCGACCGAGACCTCTCAACTCCAATCCACATCTCGCACACAAGCTGAGATCACATTTGAGCAATTGCTCACTACTACCTTGAAGCAATTGGCCAAAATGAGGCAGGCCAATATGGCATTGGAAAAGAAATTCCAAGAATTGACTATTGAGTCCAAGAAAGAAGGTGAGCCTTCTTTCGTAGTAACGCCATTCAAGGGAGATAAGAAAGAAAGAACCAAGCAGGCCATTAGCACTTGGCTTGGTCGTTGGGAATCTCACTTTGAGCTCCATCCCAAGGCTGATGCTATAAAAATTGGTTACGTCGGTCGTGAGTTAGGTGGCCGAGCTGCTGCTTGGTGGCACGGCCTAAGGACTGCAAAGAACTTACCTAGAACTTGGGAAGGTTTTGTTGATGTTTTTAAGAAACTGTTTTTGTAGCCACCTTCTTAAACTGAACAAGTGCAACACTTGCTCATGTTGTCGAGTAAGCCATTTACCTCTCTCAAGGATTATGTGCATCATGCTCGGACCTAGATCCAAAAATCGGGACTTACGGGTGAGAAATGGTTTGTTGCTTGCTTTTTGAATGGTATTCCTAATGGGAATTACCATTGGATTGTCCATGACAAGGACCCCACAAATTTTGAGGAAGCCGTCAACATTGTACTTCGGTACCATAGGACTTCCAAGAAAGACCACAATAAACCCGAGTTTGCCAAAACTCCGAATGTCAAGTTCATTGGGAAACATAAGCAATCCAGTGACACTTTTGACCGCGACCCCAAGAAACCAAACCTCTTCCATGCATATTGCAAGAAGCGGGGCCACACAAAGGATACCTGTCTTCATCTTGAGAGGAAGTCAATGAACAACCCTCCTCAAGAGAAATCTACGAGTCACACAGGTGAGTCATTTGATGTTGTTGAAGTTCATACCAACCACTTAAGTTCATGTGAATGCACTTTTCCTTCACATTTACTTGGACATAATGATTTATTCCGATCAGTCGGGTATATCAATGGAACACAAGTGTCATGAAGACATACATCTTCGTATGGTCGTGGATTATCGAGGCTTGAATAAAGTGACCGTTAGAAACCGATATGCTCTCCCATTGATCTCAAGCCTTCTAGAACGCCTCAGTGAAGCAAAGTATTTCACGAAGTTAGATCTTCGAGGTGCCTACAACCTTGTTCGAATTCGTCCTGGGGATGAATGGAAGACGGCGTTCCGCACTCGCTATGGTCATTTTGAGTACACAGTGATGCCTTTTGGCCTCACGAATGCACCAGCAGTCTTCCAACATATGGCGAATGATATTTTTCGAGACTTCCTCGATATCTTCATCATTGTTTACCTGGATGATATCTTGATCTACTCAAAAACTCAAGAAGAACATGATATACATGTTCGCCAAGTTTTGCAACGACTACGAGAGTATGGTCTATATGCAAAATTGGAGAAGTGTAGTTTCGACCAACGTCAAGTGGAGTTTTTGGGGTACATAGTCTCTTCAAATGGCATCTCTATGGATCCATCAAAGGTTCAAACAATTTTGGATTGGCAAACACCACAGTCCGTGCGAGATGTGCAATGTTTTTTGGGGTTCGCAAACTTTTATCGCAAGTTCATCAAAGACTATTCAAAAATTGTGTTGCCCCTCACCAGTCTTTAGCCCTTAGCCTACTCCTTGTAATCTTCTTTCTCATAATATAATCGCATTCCCATTTCTTATCTCTCACTTATACTTTTCTCTCTCTTGCACTCTCTCCCTCTTTCACTCTCTTTCTATCACTATCGCTATCTCTACCGCTCTCGCCATCTCTATCGTTATCGTTATCTCTATTGCCATCGCTCTCTCTCTCTGCTTCCTACTCAAGAGTCACGACAGTTTGAACCGAATGAGTTGTGATGAGTGTATGGACTCTTATTTATAGGCCCTTATGGAGTATTCTAGAATGTTCTAGAATATTTTAGATATTTATGAATAATAATAATAATAAATATAATCATGAAATATTCAAGAACATTCTAGAATAATCTAGAATGTTCTAAATATCTCGTAATAACTAAACATATAATTATTATGATTACATCTCACATATGTTATTACAATGGTTAAAGTACAATATGTAAACCAAGAGGTTATGGGTTCGATTCCTGGTTCGCCAAGATGAATGTCATGATAAGCCAAGATGTATGTCTTCATGACATTATCCCCCCTTTTCGATGACGAGTTGCACGAGTCGGAAGAAAAGAGTTCAGACTTGGTTTATGAGGATATTGGTTGTGAAATGCAACAACCATGTCGGAGGCATTGGCAAGATGTTCGGCAGGCTCCCATGTTCGATCATTAGGTGTATAGCCTAACCAATCAACCAAGTAGTATAGTTTGTTGCGAATGATCTTGGAGTCGAGGATAGCGGCAACCTCATATTCAGAGCCATTGGAAACGTCAATTGGAGGTGGGGGAGGTGTAACACGACCCGGAATAGAGCTCGTTGTGTAAGGCTCCAAAAGTGAAACATGGAAGACCGGGTGAAGACGCATATGAGGAGGAAGATCAAGACGAAATGTCACATCATTGATCTTACCACTTATGACATATGGGCCAAAACGTTGATAATCCAATTTGTAGCAAGGTCGGGTTGTTTTAATGCTACCTTGTAAGAGCCATACACGATCGCCTACTTGAAATGTAGTCGATGAATCACGCCGATGACGGTCAGCAATCTTCTTTTGAGTGTTTTGGGCTTCACATAAATGATGCAAAAGCATATCCTGAACTTCTTGGAGTCGAGTGAGCCGATCTTCAGCAGCTGGGTTTTTTGGGAGTTCAGGATGTTCAAGCATCGTCCAACGAGGATGGTACCCAATGTTTGCAAAAAATGGGGAATATCCAGTAGAAGAATGCTCAGAGTTGTTATAAGCAAATTCTGCCAAAGGTAGTAAATCCACCCAATCATCTTGTTGATAGTTGACAAAACAACGTAGATATTGCTCGACTGTTTGGTTGGTGCGCTCACTTTGCCCATTAGTCTCTGGATAGGAGCCATTTGGTTGGACCATCCTAGTTATGTAGAGTCAGTACCTAGTTGTGGTTCCATTGCCGGGAGAGAGTTTACAAGAAGTATGTAAGAGTCTGAACATGTGCCGCCAAAATTTCGAGATGAATTGGGGACCCCGATCACTGATAATATCATCCGGAAGACCATGATGGCGAAACACCTCCCACATGAGTAAATCAGCTGTCTCTTGACTAGTAATGGTCTTTGTGCATGGAAGGAAATGTGCCATCTTCGTAAAACGATCGACAACCGTGAGAATCGAATCAAATCCCTTGGAAGGTGGAAGATCCGTAATAAAGTCCAAGGAAATAGATTTCCATGGGCTCTCCGGAATAGGCATTGGCTGTAATAAGCCATATGGATGATGTCGAGGCTTTTTTGATCGGCAACATGTATCACAGCTACGAACATAATCCGTAACAAAATGGCGAAGCCGTGGCCACCAATATCGGCGAGAAATCAACTCAAAAGTCTTGTGGATGCCGAAGTGTCCCGCCATTGGTGTGTCATGACATTGTTGCATGACTTTGAGTCGAGAAGGACCATCAGGCACATACAAGAGAGTTTGTCGAAAAAGTAACCCATCATGCCAACTAAACTGGGTGTAGTCTAGACGAGGATTTTGAGTTTGGGAGCTAGATGCACGATTTGGGATAATATGGCTCAAAACCTCTTCAATAGTTCTTTTTCTCCAATCAATGGTTGGGTTATGTAACTCAAACCAAGGAAGACCAAGAACTAGAGAGTGCTCCGGACTACTAATGATGTTAAATGAGATGACACTAGCCAAATTACCTAGGACTACACGAATTGGTTCAGACTCTTCGACTATATCTCCTGATGCTATAGGGCGACCATCGATGACTCCTACAGCTACTGGGTTTGGGAGTTTTTTCGAGACTTCCTCGATATCTTCATCATTGTTTACCTGGATGATATCTTGATCTACTCAAAAACTCAAGAAGAACATGATATACATGTTCGCCAAGTTTTGCAACGACTACGAGAGTATGGTCTCTATGCAAAATTGGAGAAGTGTAGTTTCGACCAACGTCAATTGGAGTTTTTGGGGTACATAGTCTCTTCAAATGGCATCTCTATGGATCCATCAAAGGTTCAAACAATTTTGGATTGGCAAACACCACAGTCCGTGCGAGATGTGCAATGTTTTTTGGGGTTCGCAAACTTTTATCGCAAGTTCATCAAAGACTATTCAAAAATTGTGTTGCCCCTCACCAGTCTTTAGCCCTTAGCCTACTCCTTGTAATCTTCTTTCTCATAATATAATCGCATTCCCATTTCTTATCTCTCACTTATACTTTTCTCTCTCTTGCACTCTCTCCCTCTTTCACTCTCTTTCTATCACTATCGCTATCTCTACCGCTCTCGCCATCTCTATCGTTATCGTTATCTCTATTGCCATCGCTCTCTCTCTCTGCTTCCTACTCAAGAGTCACGACAGTTTGAACCGAATGAGTTGTGATGAGTGTATGGACTCTTATTTATAGGCCCTTATGGAGTATTCTAGAATGTTCTAGAATATTTTAGATATTTATGAATAATAATAATAATAAATATAATCATGAAATATTCAAGAACATTCTAGAATAATCTAGAATGTTCTAAATATCTCGTAATAACTAAACATATAATTATTATGATTACATCTCACATATGTTATTACAATGGTTAAAGTACAATATGTAAACCAAGAGGTTATGGGTTCGATTCCTGGTTCGCCAAGATGAATGTCATGATAAGCCAAGATGTATGTCTTCATGACAACAAGCACATTTCTTGTTTGATTCCAGTAGTTCTCACAATTTTTTTAATAATCACTTTGTGCAACAAATGGAACTCCACATAAAGGCAAGTGATCATATCTATCAAGTTCACATGGCAAATGGAAGTGTTCAATACATCAGTGGCATTGTTTGTCAACTGCCAATTCAAATAGATACCTATTTGGCGAAGCTTCACTTTCATGTTATGGAACTACAATCCGCAGATATCATTTTAGGATAGCCTTGGTTTTTTAATAAAAACCCTTCTTTGTCCATTGATTGGGTTAATCACTCAATCACATTTGAACTTAATAATTGTAAACATTTTATTTAATGTTCCAAACTTCTCGTTCACTTGTGTCTTCTAAATCTTTAAATGAGTATTCAAGTTCATTAATTTATTCGTGTGTAATTGATCTTGTGCTTCAATTTTATTATTTTCATATTGACACCACACAATTACCACATTATGAACAACAATTACTCGACTCTATTTTAGACGATTTTCAAGACGTGTTTCCTAACGAATTGCCATTTCCTTTATCGCTAAAACGTAATGTGGACCATCAATTTGAACTCATTCCTGGTGCTTCTCTTGTGAGCATTCCACCTTACCGACTTAGTCGATTAGAAGAGGATAAGATCGCTAAACAACTTAAGGAATACTTATGTATGGGCCACATTAGGTATAGTAAATCACCTTGGGGTGCGCCAGTTCTATTGGTTAAGAAGAAGGAAGGTTCATGGTGAATGTGTATCAATTATCGCCGTTTGAATAAAATGACAATTAAAAATGCATATCCGTTACCTCGTGCCAATGATTTGATTGATCGTTTGCATGGGGCTCGATATTTTACGAAAATTGACTTACGGACATGTTATCATCAGATTCGCATTGCCAAGGATGATATTCCTAAAACCACTTTTCGTATGCGCTATAGCCATTATGAGTTTTTAGTCATGCCTTTCGGGTTGACTAATGCTCCAACCACATTCCAACAAGCGATGAATGACGTTTTCCGAGATCAACTCGGTGATTTTGTTGTTGTCTGCTTGGATGATATTTTGATATATAGCCGTACCTTGAAAGATCATGTTCAACATGTTCCATTTGTTTTGCAAAAGTTGCGTGACAACTCTTTCTATGCAAAACATTTCAAAATGTGATTTTTTCCAAAAATCTATTGTGTACCTAGGTCATTTAATTATGGAAAGTGGTGTGGAAATTGAACCTTCTCCTATTGAAATGGTTAAACTTTGGCCCATTCCTTGTAATATTCATGAACTACGATCATTCTTAGGGTTTGTTGGATTTTTATGAAAATCAATTCGTATCTATTCCAAATTGACTACGCCATTAACTGACCTTTTAAAAGGTCATCCACGTAAGTCTGTCAAACCAATTGCATGGAATGAACAACTTGACAAATCATTTGAGACACTCAAAGAGCATGTGTGTCTGGCTCCCACTCTTCGGTGGTAGGTTGCCTATGTCTAGATCATAGCTCGGGGATGGTCGGGTGGAACAGGTTCTTCAATCCATTCTATTTTCCTTCTTTTACTTTAGTTTGGTCTATTGATTAGTAATAGACTCTTAACAAATCCCTCGAGACCATTATTAATGTTGGAATTGATCAAGATCATTCTACTCAAATGCATGAGTCATTGCCAATTCTATTACTTGAGGGTTACAAATTACGTTAATTTTAAGTATACATACTTGTGTCAGCTTAGGTAATAAGTAGAGTGTATTAATAATTTGGAAGAATATAAATAAGCTAGTTTTTGAACTGATGTATGCAGTAATAAACTATTTCTCAAATTTTAGTGCGATGCTAATGTGGCAAGAGCAAGAGACATAGATTTGAAATATATATATATATATATATATGACATGCTTGATCAATGTTTGAAAAAAGGGTTGAGAAATGAAGGGGGTTGGTTAAAAAGCTTATGTATGCAAGTAGTGGATTGATGTGAAATACCTCGATTGCAATTATTAAATACTTAGATACTTAGGAACCACATTATACAAGAACTAGTCCACACTCTCATTTAAAACTAATTTTGCTCTATCACGGCTAATCATGAGATGGTACAAGGGCGCATAGTATGTTTTTAGGGTTTACTCAATTGTATACTTATTCTTCACGTAATCGCATGTTCCTTGGTAATTTAAGAAGAATGTGGGCTTTCAATTGATAAAGACGCCTCTCTCATGGTGATATGACAAGACAAGTCCAACACGAAGAATGATAGAAATCGGGTGGGCGGATTCCACAAGGTAATGTATTTACACTAAATGATCTACAAGAGAATAAGAGGAATTTGTTGTAGTACAAATGTGTACTTGCCTTTGACTATGTCATAAACTGCGTCTTGAGAAGCACGTGCTAATTTTTTCTTGGGGAAGATGCGCACGTGCTTATTGTTAATATTCCCATTGTTCACACCAAGGTCATGGGCCATGGCCAATGGTGACATGATTTAGGTCTGGCATGGCATGCTTATCTCCTGCAATGAATGATCTATCACAGCCATAGCTTGTTCCTCACGCCTATAAATACCACACTATCCTCCACTCCATTATTACCAACAAACAATTCCCAATCTTCCATCTCTACATTTCCACCACTAATTATACATCCATACATTTCCTACCAAGGTATTTCTGAATCATCTATTCTTGTGTTATGCTTCCTCTGATTGCTCTATTTAAACACATGTAGCTTTCATTTGATTCCTGTTTGATTAGGTTTTCTCCGCAGTTTCATACAAAAGTTCCAGCGGCAGATCGCATTTCGATTCGGCAGGATGAGGAATATGTTGCTCTTCTCTTTTGTTGCCATTTGTTTGGCGTGCAGTCATTCCCCCGAATTCGGGCTCGCGGCCGACGAAGACATTTGCCCCACGGCACAAGAAGCCGTGTTCCCGTACTGGTCGTTGTGCTCGGATCCCGCAAAGTATAGTTACTCCGGAGGTATTTACAAGCTCCAATCGCAAGGAAGCGGGGATGGCAATGGCTATCTCCTGGCCCCCGAGTGGGATGCCACAGACTCCACCTACTATGTCCGCCTCGTGGAGGATTCGGCTGCGGCTGCCAATTACGTGTTCACACACACCACAAGGGAAATCCGTCCATACGTCACGGTGTCCGACACCAACATCATCATCGTGAATGCCGACACCCAGCGGTATCTGAAGTGGCGCGACGAAGGCGGGGAACGGTTCTTGGTGGAGGCGGCCATGAATGAGGATTCTACAAGCCTGGCATTGTTCGAGTTTGCACCCAACAACACGGTCACGCTTGCATGTCCACGCGTGCTCAACGCACGATGCCAAGCGTATGATCTCGTGTCCATGGCATCTGACCCGACCACGGGACTCAGCCCTTACAAGGAGGATGGTGTCGTCTACTTCACATTGTCTGCCGAGAACCTTCTTCCCTTCACCCTCATCAACGCGACCAAGACTGCGACCTAAAAGCTCGACCTCCCGTCTATAAAACATGTGATTCAGGCTGTTATTTTGCAATGCAAAATTTGCAGATTGCCAAATAAGTGTATTCAAACTAGTGATTGGAACGAAACTCTGTGAATAAAATATAACAAGCACTACCTCATGATATATGAGAGCTTTCATGTTTCACCACAACTATGAGTGCTTCTTCTTTCTTATAAAAGTTGGGTATATGTTTGTATGTACATGTATTTATGCATGTATATCGTATGTATGTAGTACGCTTATATGTATGTAAGTATGTTAATTTGTATGTGTATAAACCACATTTTCCATGAGAGAGAGAGAGAGAGGAGGAGGAGAAGAAGAAAACCTTGGATCAAGAACCTAGGAATTGTGCTTGACCTTTGGTTGTCTACAAGGGAGATGGGGGACTTTGAAGTTTGAATCTCCCTTTTCTTGAAATTTTCTTACAATTATTTTAAAAACCTAACGTTATATGTTGGGTTTTACATTGTGGCGTTTATTATCGCGTCGAATCTAAAAAACTATGGTACGAAATTGCATGTAACTTTTAGCGTCACGGTTAACATCATCCATCTATTGTGTTATTTAGTGTCGCTATCATTAGTAAAAATATGTTCAACAGTAATGCCCCCTTATGCTAAAGTGTATATACATATAAAATATACAACACATATGCTCACTCACTTCATTTGCTCACAAATTCACAATACACCTAATTCACACGCATAAATTTGCAAGCACATAACATGTATAAAACAAGCAATTCAATTGAGAACAACTCCATAAGCATATTCAAACATGCTCATTGCTCACAATAAAAGCACATCACTAAAGGTTTCCTTGTAACAACAAATGCACACTTACAATCAACCCATACACATACATATACGATATAAATTAATAGACAAACCACCGACCTCACATTCAACATACTTGCATCATTGTACATGCACAAAAATTTGAGTATAAACAATCAAGTTCATACACAATTACAAGAAAAAGGAACATAAGTAGATTGAAGGTTACCCATTTTCCACCATCAAAACCCACCTTGGATCGTTTGGCTTCGAGGGTGTCAGTGTCATCAAACTAGTTTAAAATCGAACTGTTTAAAATTTTGAAACTTGAACTGAACGGAACCGAATTGCAAAAACCATTAAAAATTGAGGTTTTGTGTTCAGCTTCAGTTTTCAAGTTAGGTCAAATTTCAAAATTTATCAAATTTTCATTGCGTCAAGTTTTAATAAAATTACAAAATTTTAACGTTTTTCCTTAAAATGTGAGAACGAGGCTTAGAAATGAAAAGGTTGTTGACTTAAAAATTAAAATATAAAATAAAATGAAGCAGCTAGCCTAAACCATCAAACCGTTTAAACCAAGGTTTCAAATGATTTAAACCGAATTGAACTTTTCACCCCAAACCAAACTGAACAATTTAAAAAAACCTAAACCTGAATTAAACCGAACTGAACTCTTAAGTTGTGGTTTCGCAGTTCAGTTCGATTCATACTAAACTGTTGCTAATTGTTATTTGCAAGCACACATACACGTATAAAACAAGCAACTCAATCCAACACAACTCTATAAGTATATACAAACATGCTCACAGAAAACCACATAAACATTTCCTTGTAACTACAAATGCACAGCTTACAATCACACCATACACATACATATATAATATAAATTTATAGACAAACCACCAACCTCACAATCAACATACATGCACTTTTATACATGCACAAAAATCGAGTTGTTTAAAATTCAAACTAGTGTAAAATCGAACTGTTTAAAATTTTGAAACTTTAACTAAACGGAACCAAACTGTAGAAACCATTAAAATTTGAGGTTTTGAGTTTAGCTTTAGTTTTCAAGTTAGGTCAAATTTCAAAATTTATCAAATTTTCATTGCGTCAAGTTTTAATAAAATTACAAAATTTTAACGTTTTTCCTTAAAATGTGAGAACGAGGCTTAGAAATGAAAAGGTTGTTGACTTAAAAATTAAAATATAAAATAAAATGAAGCAGCTAGCCTAAACCATCAAACCGTTTAAACCAAGGTTTCAAACTATTTAAACCGAATTGAACTTTTCACCCCAAACCAAACTGAACCGAAACTGAACAATTTAAAAAAACCTAAACCTGAATTAAACCGAACCGAACTCTTAAGTTGTGGTTTCGCGGTTCGGTTCCATTCATACTAAACTGTTGCTAATTGTTATTTGCAAGCACACATACATGTATAAAACAAGCAACTCAATCCAGCACAACTCTATAAGTATATACAAACATGCTCACAGAAAACCGCATAAACATTTCCTTGTAACTACAAATGCACAACTTACAATCAAACCATACACATACATATATAATATAAATTTATAGACAAACCACCAACCTCACAATCAACATACATGCACTTTGGTACATGCAAAAAAATCGAGTTGTTTAAAATTCAAACTAGTTTAAAATCAAACTGTTTAAAATTTTGAAACTTGAACTGAACGGAACCGAACTATAGAAACCATTAAAAATTGAGGTTTTGTGTTAAGCTTCAGTTTTCAAGTTAGGTCAAATTTCAAAATTTATCAAATTTTTATTGCGTCAAGTTTTAATAAAATTACAAAATTTTAATGTTTTTCCTTAAAATGTGAGAACGAGGCTTAGAAATGAAAAGGTTGTTGACTTAAAAATTAAAATATAAAATAAAATGAAGCAGCTAGCCTAAACCATCAAACCGTTTAAACTAAGGTTTCAAACTATTTAAACCGAATTAAACTTTTCACCCCAAACCAAACTGAACCGAAACTGAACAATTTAAAAAAACTAAAACCTGAATTAAACCGAACTAAACTCTTAAGTTGTGGTTTCCCGATTCGGTTCGATTCATACTAAACTGTTGCTAATTGTTATTTGCAAGCACACATACTCGTATAAAACAAGCAACTCAATCCAGCACAACTCTATAAGTATATACAAACATGCTCACAGAAAACCGCATAAACATTTCCTTGTAACTACAAATGCACAACTTACAATCAAACCATACACATACATATATAATATAAATTTATAGACAAACCACCAACCTCACATTCAACATACATGCACTTTTGTACATGCACAAAAATTTGAGCATAAACATTCAAGTTCACAAACAATTACAAGGAAAATGAAAGTAAATATAGTGAAGGTTACCCATTTTCCACCATCAAAACCCATCTTCCATCGTTCATAGCTCACATTTTTCGTACTCTTCTTGTAGTGTTTGACGAATCAATTGGTGAGGGCTGTATATTGCTAGGCGAACAATATGTGAGGGAAGGAGGAATAATTTTCGAGTCAAATGACAGGCAGTATGTTGGAGATTGAAAAATTGTCACCTCTTTAAGTGTCACTAAAGCTTCTAGCCTAAGATACATAATGTTTTCAAAAAGGGAGGGGAAAGAACGAACGTGAAGTTGTTACTCCAAAAAAGAAGTTCACAAGAGGAGTTTAGTCGGGATCATATGGTCAAGACTATAATTGTTCTCACCATGTTTTCTCCCTAAGTTGGCAAAAGATTCAAGGGAAAAGGATTGAGTGATATCAAACCCCATATGAGACAACAAGGGATGTGGAATGAAGACTAATTGAGAACTTGAACTCACTACTCTTGCTATTTCACCATTCCACAATTTGATGAATTATGGTATGTCTCTCCAATTGAATCTCCGAACCTTGTCGATGAACTTTCTCCACCATTACAATTACATATGTGGCCATCTCCCGTGCACCAAGAGTTTTGTGCCACAACAACAAATGGCACTCGAGCAATCTTCGCTTCTTTTTTATTGTTGTTGTAACCTTTTTTTTCTATCTATCAACATAATGTGCATTATGTTTTGATGTTTACATTGAGAGTTGCACAATATATTATTCATCATAGCTTTTTTCATTTGAAATGAACTTAGATTTATGTTAATGTTAATAGCCATGTGTTTTAAAGGTTAACAGGATGCATTTTCCGAATGTAAGATGTAGTAGACTGATTTCTGAAATATGTCAACATAAGTAATGATTTGCCATTTTGTCTTATGATAAACTAGGTTGGCCCCGTCTAGCCCAAAACAAAGACCAGAGAATGATTCTTATGGGGAAGGAATGTCGCAATCAATCTCTTATTCATATTGGTCCCTCTGCTGCATGAATCTTTTGCCCATGCATTTCTCCGTTTCTCTCTAAATAAAGATTACCTATGGCACTTCTTTGAAGATAATTGCTTTAATTTCAATCCTCAGCTTGCATGCTTGACATCTACATAGAGTGAGTGGCTTTGGGGATAACCCTCAATGTAATGACCTTCAGAAGCTGGATGTCTTTTTGTTCAATCCTTTCTCTTTTCTCTACCACAAATTTGTACATTTTATCCATATGTTGGTTAGGCCCATTTTTTAGTCGATAGACATTTGTCATTCTTCATTACTCATATTGGACAATACAACAATGTACTGCGCTAGGCATTTGTTTCTCGTGATCCCCAGAAGAGATCATGATATATTGAAACTAAAGATAACTACACTTTATCATTCAGCCTTATCTCGACTAAAGAAGATCTGTAAAACCTATAAATAGGCCGCTAGAATAGGGCCTCAATTCACAGTATCTCATCTCTCCACATCAACAATACATCACACCACCACAAGCAGGAAAGGAAGGAAGGTAAAAATTCAGTAGTGTCAAAGTGTTGTTCTGAATGTGGCTGTGTTAATGCATGTATGTATATATGTTATCATTAAGAAGGAATGGTGTGTGTTTGCTCCTGATTCATTAGGAATATGAGGACTCTTGTGCTACTTCTGGTTGCCATGGCCATCTCCTTGGTTTCTACTGGCGCACTCAGTCAACCCAACGACATTTGCCCCACGGCCGATGAAGCCGTTTTCCCCTACTGGTCCCTATGCTACGATCCAGCAACCTATGACTACTCTGGGGGTGTTTACGCCATCGAATCGGCGGGGAGTAGCGGGGGCTCTGGCCAATACCTGGCGCCAGAGTGGGACTCCGAGAATTCCACCTACTATGTCCGCCTGGTCAATGGCGATTCCTCCGCGGCCAAGTACGTGTTCACACACAACAGCAGGGAAATCCGATCATATGTTGCCGTGAACGCCAATGACATCATCATCAAGAATGCCGACACCCAGAGATTTCTGGCATGGCGAGACGAGGGCGGGGAGAAGTTCCTCGTGGAGGCGGACACATCCGATGATGATACAAGCCAAGGATTCTTCAAGTTCACACCCGATCGCTTTGTTCGCGTGCCGTGCCCTGTTATCTTTCAACTGCGTTGCCAGGCCTACAACATCGTCTCGGGATCCGACCCCTCATCCGGACTCACCGCGTACGAGGAGGATGGCGCCATCTACTTCAAACTCGCCGCCGATGATCTTGTCCCCTTTGTCCTTCGTACAACCCAATCTGAAAGCTTGAAAAGCTTAATGTAACCCGTTTGCTTATGCAATGCAAAATGTGTATTCATAATAATAAAACATTTCCCTACTTTTGATCGTGTCGAGATAAAGCCTACATTCGGGACAAGTTGTGGACATTGTCACTTCCCATGGTGAGTATTCATGAAACATACAGAAATTATTAGAAGTCACGATGAAATTTGTAAGAAGACAGACGAAATAATCGATTAGAAATTGGAAATTGTTTTGTCTATTATATGTGCCGTAGAAAGATTTTGTGTACATGAATTTTGGTGGTTTGAGTTTTGAATAGTTTGCAGTAGCTAGAATTCGTGGTTGCAATCTTTGGATAAAGGTAACAATGGGCTTGACTTGGTTCGGTTTGATGTCTATGTCCTGAAATTGTACCGAACTATCCATATAAAACAAAAACCGAACCTAATCGTTTATGACCTCTTAATCCATTCAAACCAAACCGTTTAAGATCAAGTAAACCAAACCATTTAGGGAAACGTTGAAACCAAACCGAACCATTTAATAAAAAATTTTAAGCTAACCATTTAATCAAACTAATAAAAATGCTAAATAAACAAAAATACATTAAAATTAAACAAACATTCAAGTTAAAATGATTAAATCAATAAACAAAATTATGTAGACCATTAAATTAAATAAACATTGTAGTTAAATTAATTAAATCAATAAAAAAACACTAATTAAACCATTGAGTTAATAAACCATTAAGGGAAAATAAAAGTTAACGGAAAAAACAATATATGTTTAAACAAAAACCACTTAAACCTATAAACCGATATACCCCAATTTTAGAACTGAGCCTAACTAAAACCGAACTATTTATTTATAATCTAAATCAAACCAAACCATTAATTTTTTTTGGAACGGATAAATCGTTAAATAATTGCTTAACAGTTCGGTTCGATTTGAGTCGAAACTGGGACCATAAATAAATAAAGGGGTATTTATATCGGGGATGAATAAAATAGTTTGGAAAGTGTTTTCTTTGTAGTATAAACAAATTTTGGGTATGGATAAGTGGTTCAAGTTAGACTATACATTATTGAAGGTTTTTTTACCAACATCTAATTTATTTATGTTAATGTCCATGCTTATGTGTTCTATAGCTTAACACAATGCATTGGCAAAATAAGCCATTGCATTCTCAATATCATATATTATATAATAAGAATAGGCTAATTTCTCAAATCTTTCAACATAAATAAGATTTTCCATTTTATCTCATAATAGCAATGTAAGGTATGGATGGGTTGGCCTTCCACATGGCGTGATCGTAGTACCATTACATGGGTAGTTACGTCAATCCAAAAATTTGAATCTCTCTTCCCCAACTTCAAAATGTAAACCATCATGATTAACTCGTCAAATTTGTCATGTTTATCATGGATGATCCTTGTCATGTCATAGAGTCATCACATGAGCTAATTCCGTTCCCAAACACGCATGTTGGTTCATGGTTCTAGTTTAAAAAATATGTAAGCTTTGCAAACTTTACATTCCTATCTTTGTGAGAATTAAACGAGAGAGCATAAAGGGAAGGATAGTGGAAGTATGTATGTACCTTATATTGATTGATTCTTGTTTACATATGTTTGTTTATATGTTATCGGAGGTTACAAAACATGCACCTCTTCATGTGAACGAATACGAAGGGGTATATATATTTTCCTAACAATAAAATACTTAAATAAGATAATGCTAGTATGTATTGTACATTATAACTATTTCAACAATCTCAAATGACCAAAACTCTCATGTCATTAGCATAATCACCAATGTCTATGCATTGATCTACAAAGGGATTGGCCATGTCTAACCAAAGGCATGATCATACAATGATTCCTTCTGAGGGAAGAATATAGCAACCTCATATTTATATTAGTGCCTCGACCACATGAATCGTTGGCTTGTATATTTCTTCTCCATAAATCAGTCTAATATAGCTCTTCTTTGCCAACAAATGCTAGTATCATTGATTCATAGGCATTTTCATGCTTGACATCCACATGGAGTGGTCTTTGGATAACCCTCAAATTATGTCTATTCTAGGTAGTGCGCCCCATTCTTTGCTCGATGGAACACTTGGCTTCATCATTGCCATGTGATCTTGGCTTGATCTCTTTTTCCGTAATATCTTTATTGGGTAAGTAGGCCCATTGTAAAAGGATGTCTTGTACCACGTGGTCCCTAGAAAAGATAATATGCAGGTTTGTCCTTTCGTTGCTTTTCACCATCAATGGGCAATCTTATCTGGACTAAAGATCTTATTTACACTTGTTCTTTGTCTATAACGCGGCTCACATTGCAACCTTATATGGACCAAAGATCTTATTGATGGTGCTCTTTGTGTGCATATCCAATAAAATCCACAATTAACAGCATAAATCTCTCCACATACATCAACAACACAAATACAACATACGGAAATGATTAGAAATCACCATGAAAATTATAGGTACTAGAGAGTATATATATATATATATATATATATGTAAATCAATGGCAAAATGGAAATTGTTTGTTGTCAATAAGTCCCCAAGATCCCCAACAAAATTGTTTGTTTGTATAAGCACTCATTAGAATTCCGAGTGTGCAAACTTTGGGTGAATGAGAATTTAAAGAGAGAGATGGGATTTGAGAGTTTGGGATGCGTGTGTATGTATCATAAATTAGGAAGAGGAAGAGAGGAGGGATACATGTGAATATGAGGTTCAAGTTAGACTCTTAGGTTTGTGAGGAGTGTTTCTTCATTGGGTCTCGTTTGTGAGGGTTATATTCTATTGCTCCAAAACAAAGCTTTACAATAAGTTTCTTCCTCATGTAAAGCTTTTTCACTTTGATTTAGGTTCTCTTGGACGTGAGCTCGTCACAAGATATTATTCTAGCATATCTCAACCTTCACATGTAGAAATTGGATTTTGCTTTCACTCTCATGCCTCGAACTTAAGCTTCATTCTTTGACCGCCAAGGTGATTCCAAGGCAATACGTCTTTATAATTTATGGTTAATACACAACTAGGTTAGGTCATTTAGGTAAGCTTGGTCTTGAGTTTAGATTGGAGGCTAAGGACAAACTGCAGGTTACATTTTAACAATTGAATCCTGTTATGTACACATAACGTTGGTGAGGGTAAGTCACCAATATTTACATTAGTGAAGGGTATGTTCACTAATGTTAAAAAGGAGACTGATGATTGGATAGAAGGAATGATAAGTGCATGCACTATAATGATTTGGACAACCAATTAATGGAGAGCCTTTTAGAAAGGCACATCTATTCAAGGGGCCTAGGAAAAGGTATAAATATGAGGCTTAGCTAGCCTCATAATCAAATTACGTCGGAAGGCTACTGTCTTAGACACCGGTGGTGCGGGCTAGGCTTTTGTCTCGACGATCGTGTTTATCTCTTCCAAGGTATTAGTCATCCTAATATCCGGCGGTATGGGACATCGGTGGTAGGTTGGCTATGTCTAGATCATAGCTCGGGGGTGGTTGAGCGGAACAGGTTCTTCTATCCATTCTGTTTTCCTTCTTTTACTTTAGTTTGGTCTATTGATTAGTAATAGACTCTTAACAGTGGTATCAAAGCATTTACTAACAATTTTTTTTGTTTTTTTGATGTTTTTTGTGTGTGAGCGATGGAGATCAAACAAGGCTCGTCATGCTCTTCACAAGATCAAAACAACATTCTAAACTCGGTATTCTTCTTTCTCGATCTCTCTTTTCTTTTCTATGAGGCTTCCTTCTTGGTCATATGGATTTGGTATTAAGTTTTTCTTTTCTTTTCTTTCTTCTTTCTACCATCATACGATGTTAATCTAATTATGCATCGGGTCGAGCGTGTTTGCACTAATTGCACACGCTCAACTCATGGCCCTTTTCCATATTGCGATGTATCTTCCACCCTCTCCTCTCTTGAGCCATCTCTTACGATAATAATTATTCATGTGCATCGGGTCGAGTGTGTTTGCCCTAATCGCACACGCTCACCTTATGGCCCTTTTGCATATGATGTTGAGTATACCACTCTTCCCTTTATTGAGCCATCTCTTGGTTGATTCTATGGGATGTTGTGGTCTGGACGAGGTGTATGTCGCCTACCTACGCCACTCTACTCTCTATTGAGCCATCACTTGGCCGATTCTATGGGATGTGGCCTTAACGAGGTATATGTCGCTTACCTATGCCACTTTACTCTTTATAGAGCCATCAATTGGCCGATTCTAGGGAGATGTGGTGGTCTTGAGGAGGACGTGCATGTCGACTACCTTAGGGTTTCATACCTTAAGGCATGCTTAATGATTGATACACCTAATTGATTATTATTCTAATTAATTTCTAATTACACAAATTTTCGTTTCTCTTCTGTATGATTTTCTAGTAATCGTCATTTACCCACCCACAATTAACTCTCTTGCTTGCCCTTATTTTAAGTTCAGCTACACTATTTAGGTACGTTTAATGGTGTAACGATTCATGTAGACTATTTTTTTATATTGAGTGGGCATCATGCCGTTTTTTGAACGATTTATTCCAACGGCTCATCTAGGTTTAACTCATATTATCGAGCCTTAGAACTCGAGTAAAACCACATGAGTTGCCCTATTGATGTTTTACTCATAGATTTGAGTTCTACATCTTTGCGCACAACACCACCACCACTTGTATCAATTTGTGGCTTATGTCACAATTGTGCAAATTACAACCACCATATTGGGATGTATATGTGGATACCTCACACCATCCATTTATTTGTGACATTTGTTTTTAATAGGTAACACATGGGATTTTTGACCCTTATTTTCGTCACTACTTGATTCTTATGGGTAGTGCCTTATTTTATCATTTTTGTCATAACTTGCATCATGGAACAAGTTTTGAACACTGTTGGAGCAATCTCTCCGACCGAGACCTCTCAACTCCAATCCACATCTCACACACAAGCTGAGATCACATTTGAGCAATTGCTCACTACTACCTTGAAGCAATTGGCCGAAATGAGGCAGGCCAATATGGCATTGGAAAAGAAATTCCAAGAATTAACTATTGAGTCCAAGAAAGAAGGTGAACCTTCTTTCGAAGTAACGCCATTCAAGGGAGATAAGAAAGAAAGAACCAAGGAGGCCATTAGCACTTGGCTTGGTCGTTGGGAGTCTCACTTTGAGCTCCATCCCAAGGCCGATGCTATAAAAATTGGTTACGTTGGTCGTGAGTTAGGTGGCCGAGCTGCTGCTTGGCGGCACGGCCTAAGGACTGCAAAGAACTTACCCACAACTTGGGAAGGTTTTGTTGATGTTTTTAAGAAACTGTTTTTGTAGCCACCTTCTTAAACTGAACAAGCGCAACACTTGCTCATGTTGTTGACTAAGCCATTTACCTCTCTCAAGGATTATGTGCATCATGCTCGGACCTAGATCCAAAAATCGGGACTTACGGGTGAGAAATGGTTTGTTGCTTGCTTTTTGAATGGTATTCCTAATGGGGATTACCATTGGATTGTCCATGACAAGGACCCCATAACTTTCAAGGAAGCCGTCAACATTGTACTTCGGTACCATAGGACTTCCAAGAAAGACCACAATAAACCTGAGTTTGCCAAAACTCCGAATATCAAGTTCATTGGGAAACATAAGCAATCCAGTGACACTCTTGACCGCGACTCCAAGAAACCAAACCTCTTCCTTGCATATTGCAAGAAGCAGGGCCACACAAAGGATACATGTTATCGTCTTGAGAGGAAGTCAATGAACAACCCTCCTCAAGACAAATCTACGAGTCACTTAATTTTTTGTTGTTGTTGTTGTTGAAGTTCATACCAACCACTTAAGTTCATGTGAATGCACTTTTCCTTCACATTTACTTGGACATAATGATTAATTCCGATCAGTCGGGTATATCAATGGAAGACAAGCACATTTCTTGTTTGATTCCAGTAGTTGTCACTTTGTGCAACAAATGGAACTCAACATAAAGGCAAGTGATCATATCTATCAAGTTCACATGGCAAATGGAAGTGTTCAATACATCAGTGGCATTGTTTGTCAACTGCCAATTCAAATAGATACCTATTTGGCGAAGCTTCACTTTCATGTTATGAAACTACAATCCGCAGATATCATTTTAGGATAGCCTTGGTTTTTTAATAAAAACCCTTCTGTGTCCATTGATTGGGTTAATCACTCAATCACATTTGAACTTAATAATTGTAAACATTTTATTTAATGTTCCAAACTTCCTTCTCGTTCACTTATGTCTTCTAAATCTTTAAGTGAGTATTCAAGTTCATTAATTTATTCATGTGTAATTGATCCTGCGCTTCAATATTATTATTTTCATATTGACGCCACACAACTACCACATTATGAACAACTATTACTCGACTCTATTTTAGACGATTTTCCAGACGTGTTTCCTAATGAATTGCCACTTACTTCACCACCAAAACGTAATGTGGACCATCAAATTGAACTCATTCCTGGTGCTTCTCTCGTGAGCATTCCACCTTACCGACTTAGTCGATTAGAAGAGGATGAGATCGCTAAACAACTTAAGAAATACTTGAGTATGGGCCATATTAGGTATAGTAAATCACCTTGGGGTGCGCCAGTTCTATTGGTTAAGAAGAAGGAAGGTTCATGGTGAATGTGTATCAATTATCGCCGTTTGAATAAAATGACAATTAAAAATGCATATCCGTTACCTCGTGCCGATGATTTGATTGATCGTTTGCATGGGGCCTGATATTTTACGAAAATTGACTTACAAACAGGTTATCATCAGATTCACATTGCCAAGGATGATATTCCTAAAAGCTTTTTTTGTATGCGCTATGGCCATGATGAGTTTTTACTCATGCCTTTCGAATTAACTAATGCTCCAGTCACATTCCAACAAACGATGAATGACGTTTTCCGAGATCAACTCGGTGATTTTGTTGTTGTCTTCCTGGATGATATTCTAATATATAGTCGTACCTTGCAAGATCGTGTTCAACATGTTCGATTTGTTTTGCAAAAGTTGCGTGACAACTCTTTCTATGCAAAACATTAAAAATGTGATTTTTTTCAAAAATCTATTGTGTACCCAGGCCATTTAATTACGGAAATTGGTGTTGAAATTGAACCTTCTCGTATTGAAAAGGTTAAACTTTGGCCCATTCCTCATAATATTTGTGAACTGCGATCATTCTTTGGGTTTGGGTGATTTTTACAAAAATCAATTCGTAACTATTCCAAATTGACTACGCCATTAACTGACCTTTTAAAAGGTCATCCACGTAAGTCTGTCAAACCAATTGCATGGAATGAAAAACTTGACAAATCATTTGAGACACTCAAAGAGCATGTGTGTCTGGTTCCCACTCTTCTATGACCGGAGCCTTCTTAGCCTTTCTCAATCGAAACAGATGCCAGTGATTATGCTATTGGTGTCGTTCTTTATCAAGGCAGTCACCCTATTGCTTTTGAAAGTAAGAAGCTTGATGCTGCTCAATCTTGGTATTCAGGTTAAGAGGAAGAGTTGTTTGCGGTTATACATGCACTTAAAACATGGAGGCGCTATCGTTATGGATATAAATTTGTGGTTACAACAGACCATCAATCATTGAAGTATTTTTGTGACCAGCCAGATCTTGTTGGTCGTAAAGGTCGTTGGGCTGACCTTATGCAAGATTTTGATTTTTCCATATGGTATCACAAGGGTTCTATGAACAGTGTTGCGGATGCTTTGAGTCGCATTAAAGAAGTTAACATGCTTAGCTTCACGGAAATAAAATATGATCTTTTAGATCACCTTTGAGGAAAATACCTTGATGACAGTTATTTTTGGAAATACTAGACGAAAGCCGAATCTTATTTAGATGCCGATATTAGCACCCTACCCTCGAAGGCGACATTTCACATTACAAACGGTTTGCTCTACCATAGTGGAAAGGTCTGTGTTCCAGATTTACCAAACGTAAAACAGAAAATTCTTCATGAATGTCATGATGCACCATCTGCTGGTCATCCTAGAATACAACGCACACTCGTTCTCATCTCGACTACTTTTTTCTTGCCTAAGATGGGCTTTGACGTGCATAAATACGTAACTCAATGCTTCCAATGTCAAATTAATAAGTCGGAATGACTTAAAGCTATTGGTCTTTTACATCCCTTAGATATTCCCAACAACAAATGGGAAAGTATCTCGATGGATTTTATTGTTAGTTTACCTCGTACATAGAGGGGTCATGATGCCATTTGGGTTGTCGCTGACAGACTAACAAAATTGGCTAGATTTATTGATGAGTTATTTCGTTTTTATGGATTACCGATGGATATTGTTAGTGATCGAGATTTCAAGTTTACTAGTGACTTTTGGACTCAAGTCTTTAAGAAACTAGAAACTATGTTGAGCATGAGTTCCGCAGATCATCCTCAGTCTAATGGACAAACTGAACGAGTTAATCAAATTATTGAGGACATGCTTTGAGCTTATGTAGCAAACAACCCTTCTAAGTGGTTGCAATACCTTCCTATCTTAGAATTTGCCTATAATAGCTCTAAACATACATCCACTAGATATAGTCCTTTTATGTTGATGTATGGTTTTAAGCCATGTGCCCTAGTTGATGTCACGATTCATCGTGATACATTAGACAGTACACGCATTTTTTTGTAAGACATGAACCAAATGTTGCATATTGCCAAAGAGAATGTCAAGACAGCTCAAGATTGTGCTGATTTTATGTTGATCAAGATGGACATCCTCGTGCATTTACTATTGGTCAAAAAGTCTTTTTGTGTGTCCCTACTGACTCTACATCATTGTCTACAGGCAAGTGCACTAAGTTAGCCCCAAATATTTTGGCCCATTTGAAATCCTTAAGCGGGTTGGGTCATCTGCTTATCACCTTGCCTTACCCCGTAACGGGTATTCATCCTGTTTTTCACGTTAGTTGTCTAAAACCATTTTTAGGCTCTGGTGATAACACCATCACAATCCAAGATCTTGTAACATTAGAAGATTTTTCTTACAAACCTCATGTTCCTGAACGAATTCTTGATTCTCGTACTAAAGAGATTTGGCTATTCAAGATCAAATGGATGGATAAACCTATTGATGATGCCACATGGGAAAGCGAGCATACTCTTAAGGCACAATTTCGTCACTTTATATTGCAAGAGTGCAATCTTTTGAAATAGGGGAGTATGTTATGTACACATAACATTGGTGAGGGTAGGTCACCAATAGTTACATTAGTGAAGGATATGTTCACTAATGTTAAAAAGGGGACCAATGATTGGATAAGAGGAATGATAAGTGCATGCACTATCATGATTTGGACAACCAATTAATGGAGAGACTTTTAGAAAGGCACATCTAATCAAGGGGCCTAGGAAAAGGTATAAATATGAGGCTTAGCTAGCATCATAATCACATTACATCGGAAGGCTGCTCAGTCTTAGACACCGGTGGTGCGGGCCAGGCTTTCATCTCGACGATCGTGTTTATCTCTTCCAAGGTATTAGTCATCCTAATATCCGGCGGTATAGAATGTCGGTGGTAGGTTGGCTATGTCTAGATCATAGCTCGGGGATGGTCGGGTGGAATGGGTTCTTCTATCCATTCTATTTTCCTTCTTTTACTTTTGTTTGGTCTATTGATTAGTAATAAACTCTTAACAAATCCCTCGAGACCGTTATTAATGTTGGAATTGATAAAGATCATTCTACTCAAATGCATGAGTGATTGGCAATTCTATTACTTGAGGGTTACAAATTACGTTAATTTTACGTATACATACTTGTGCGAGCTTAGGTAATAAGTAGAGTGTATTAATAATTTGGAAGAATATAAATAAGCTAGGTTTTGAATTGATGTATGTAGTAATAAAATATTTCTCAAATTTTAGTGCGATGCTAATGTGGCAAGAGCAAGAGACATAGATTTGAAATATATATATATATATCTATGACATGCTTGATCAATGTTTGAAAAAAGGGCTGAGAAATGAAGGGGGTTGGTTAAAAAGCTTATGTATGCAAGTAGTGGATTGATGTGAAATACTTCGATTGCAATTATTAAATACTTAGATTCTTAGGAACCACATTATACAAGAACTAGTCCACACTCTCATTTAAAACTAATTTTGCTCTATCACGGTGTCGTGAAGATTCCGGGCCATAGGTAGAAACAAGGTGAAATGCGTAGGAACATTGGTTTACGCGAGTGCACGCCTCGAGGGAATTAAATAGGGGAAGTACTAGGCGTGAGTATAAGGAGGGGTACTAGGTAGTTAGAGCATAGAGATTGCATAAGTAGGGAGAGTTAAAAGGAGAGTAAATCAAGGGAGAGAATCTAGGACAAAGGGTGACAGGTCATGAATGCTTGTAACGGTCGCTCCTTGTGCTATAAAAGGGGCCACCTTTGACTGTCTTCGGGATGCCATCTAAAGAGGAGGATACACAGAGAAAGACCGAGGACGGACCGCGGAAGGAGGGCTTCCCCTTGCTCGCGTTAGACGCCCGAGTGCTCCCGACCTGGGAATCAACCTTCTACGCACCGACGTCTCTTTGTACCTGGCCATTTGCCGAGCTCCGCGCTCCATCATCGGCTTTGAACCGGCTGTAACCACTCACATCACCGTGCACCTGTGTTTTAATAGAACTCTTTCTACCTAACATACTTCGTTCTCAGTGTCTTTGTCCGTGTCTGTGTCTACGCGTGACTCTCTTGCTCTCTCTCGTTAGCTAGACTTACCCGCTCTCCCGTGGTCTCAAGACCTACGCAGCCCACAAACTCCTCCCTCCTCGTTTCCCTGATTCTTTGGTTCGAGACCCCCGTGGTCCTGCCCGACTTCTACGCATCCGCGAGGATAACCTCGACAACGGCTAATCAAGAGATGGTGCAAGGGCGCATAGTATGTTTTTAGGGTTTACTCAATTGTATACTTATTCTTCACGTAATCGCATGTTCCTTGGTAATTTAAGAAGAATGTGGGCTTTCAATTGATAAAGAAGCCCCTCTCATGGTGATATGACAAGACAAGTCCAACACGAAGAATGATAGAAATCGGGTGGGCGGATTCCACAAGGTAATGTATTTACACTAAATGATCTACAAGAGAATAAGGGGAATTTGTTGTAGTACAAATGTGTACTTGCCTTTGACTATGTCAGAAGCACGTGGTAATTTTTTCTTGGGGAAGATGCGCACGTGCTTATTGTTAATATTCCCATTGTTCACACCAAGATCATGGGCCATGGCCAACGGTGACATGATTTAGGTCTGGCATGGCATGCTTATCTCCTGCAATGAATGATCTATCACAGCCATAGCTTGTTCCTCACGCCTATAAATACCACACTATCCTCCACTCCATTATTACCAACAAACAATTCCCAATCTTCCATCTCTACATTTCCACCACTAATTATACATCCATACATTTCCTACCAAGGTATTTCTGAATCATCTATTCTTGTGTTATGCTTCCTCTGATTGCTCTATTTAAACACATGTAGCTTTGATTTCATTCCTGTTTGATTAGGTTTTCTCCGCAGTTTCATACAAAAGTTCCAGCGGCAGATCGCATTTCGATTCGGCAGGATGAGGAATATGCTGCTCTTCTCTTTTGTTGCCATTTGTTTGGCGTGCAGTCATTCGCCCGAATTCGGGCTCGCGGCCGACGAAGACATTTGCCCCATGGCACAAGAAGCCGTGTTCCCGTACTGGTCGTTGTGCTCGGATCCCGCAAAGTATAGTTACTCCGGAGGTATTTACAAGCTCCAATCGCAAGGAAGCGGGGATGGCAATGGCTATCTCCTGGCCCCCGAGTGGGATGCCACAGACTCCACCTACTATGTCCGCCTCGTGGAGGATTCAGCCGCGGCAGCCAATTACGTGTTCACACACACCACAAGGGAAATCCGTCCATACGTCGCAGTGTCCGACACCAACATCATCATCGTGAATGCCGACACCCAGCGGTATCTGAAGTGGCGCGAGGAAGGCGGGGAACGGTTCTTGGTGGAGGCGGCCATGAATGAGGATTCTACAAGCCTGGCATTGTTCGAGTTTGTACCCGACAACACGGTCACGCTTGCATGTCCACGCGTGCTCAACGCACGATGCCAAGCGTATGATCTCGTGTCCATGGCATCGGACCCGACCACGGGACTCAGCCCTTACAAGGAGGATGGTGTCGTCTACTTCACATTGTCTGCCGAGAACCTTCTTCCCTTCACCCTCATCAACGCGACCAAGACTGCGACCTAAAAGCTCGACCTCCCGTCTATAAAACATGTGATTCAGGCTGTTATTTTGCAATGCAAAATTTGCAGATTGCCAAATAAGTGTATTCAAACTAGTGATTGGAACGAAACTCTGTGAATAAAATATAACAAGCACTACCTCATGATATATGAGAGCTTTCATGTTTCACCACAACTATGAGTGCTTCTTCTTTCTTATAAAAGTTGGGTATATGTTTCTATGTACATGTATTTATGTATGTATATCGTATGTATGTAGTACGCTTATATGTATGTAAGTATGTTAATTTGTATGTGTATAAACCACATTTTGCATGAGAGAGAGAGAGAGAGGAGAAGAAGAAGAAGAAGAAAACCTTGGATCAAGAACCTAGGAATTGTGCTTGACCTTTGGTTGTCTACAAGGGAGATGGGGGACTTTGAAGTTTGAATCTCCCTTTTCTTGAAATTTTCTTACAATTATTTTAAAAACCTAACGTTATATGTTGGGTTTTACATTGTGGCGTTTATTGTCGCTTCGAATCTAAAAAACGATGGTACGAAATTGCATGTAACTTTTAGCGTCACAGTTAACATCATCCATCTAATGTGTCATTTAGTGTCGCTATCATTAGTAAAAATATGTTCAACAGTAATGCCCCCTTATGCTAAAGTGTATATACATATAAAATATACAACACATATGCTCACTCACTTCATTTGCTCACAAATTCACAATACACCTAATTCACACGCATAAATTTGCAAGCACACAACATGTATAAAACAAGCAATTCAATTGAGAACAACTCGATAAGCATATTCAAACATGCTCATTGCTCACAATAAAAGCACATCACTAAGTGTTTCCTTGTAACAACAAATGCACACTTACAATCAACCCATACTCATACATATACGATATAAATTAATAGACAAACCACCGACCTCACATTCAACATACTTGCACTGTTGTACATGCACAAACATTTGAGCATAAACACTCAAGTTCATACACAATTACAAGAAAAAGGAACATAAATAGATTGAAGGTTACCCATTTTCCACCGTCAAAACCCACCTTGGATGGTTCAACTCCCCGGTGGTACACTATGTAAAACTCTAACTATCGCTATGCTAAACATTCTTGTCTTTGACAAGTCTATTGAACTACCAAAATGCAAAACATTCTTCTCTAATTTGAATTCCAGCTTAGTAAAAAAACGTTCAAGCCATATCATCACTTTACTAGCTCTACTCAACCTCTATAGTGGATAGAGTGACAATCATTTGTATCTTCAACATCCACATCCAATGAAGGACTATAATTCCAACAGTGAATATATAACTAGTGGTGCTTTGTTTTGCCCATGCATTTCTCAGCTCTTCTCCAAGTAAAGATTACCTATGGCACTTCATTGAAGATGTGTAATTGCTATTCTCAATGCAAAACTTGCATGCTTGACATCCACATAGAGTGAGTGGCCTTTGGATCAATACATCACAAGACAAGCATAAAAGGAAGGAAGGTAAATTAACCAGTATTAATGTGTTATGAAACTATAATCAATGTTGTGATGAATGTGGATGTGTTGCATCATGTTCCCGTGTTGAGGTTCTCATTAAGGAATGGTGTTTTACTCCATTAGGAAGATGAAGAGTCTAGTGCCAGGCCTATGACCTGGTCTCTGGATCCGACCCCTCAATTGGATTCACTACGTATGAAGAGGATGGCGTGATCTACCACAAACTCGCCGCCGATGATCTTGTCCTCTTCGTTCTTCGCACAATTGAATCAAAACTCTTAATGTAACTGGTTTGCCTATGTGATGCAAATGTGCATTGATCATGTATAGGAAAAGCCTACTTCATGCTACTCCTACAGTGTGGACATTGTCACTTTCGATGGCGAGTATTCATGACATGCAAACATATGGAATGATTATGTATAGATTTGAAATGAACGCATAGCAATAAACACGTGCAAACCTTCGGGCCTGTGAGATTACAACAACATTGCATCTCGTAAGGGTATGTGGCTTGTCCTTCCAATGTCATCACTTATAGAAACAACTATACACGCTCTATATTGGCGTCTAGACTTTGATGAGCCTAATTGGCCCATCATCATCTCCCTAAAGGATTCTCAACTCATGTTTATCATTCAAATCTACTACCCTCAAGAACAAGAAAACATTCATCCAACTTCTCAAACTTGATCTTCAAAGCTCTCCATCACTACTCCCTTGTGCCTACTCATTATTATTGCTATTCCACCATTCCACAATTCAATGTATTTTGATATGTCTCTCCCATTGAATCTCTGAACCTTATCAACCACTTTCTCCACCACTACACTTATGTATGTGGCCTTGTCCTTTGCATAAAGAGTTTTGTTCCACAACAACAAATGACACTGGAGCAATCTTTGCTTCTTTTTATTATTGTTGTAATTTTTTTTCTCTCTCAACTTTTCTTACTAGCCTTAACATTGTGGTCCGATGTTTACACTCAAAAGTTGGACAATATATTATTCATCATGGTTTTTTTCGTTTGAAATGTACTTGACTTGTGATAATGTCAATAATACTCATATGTTTTAAAGGTTAATATGATGCATTGTCCAAATATGCTATATCATAATAGTGGACTGATTTCTCAAATATGTCAACATAAGTAATGATTTGCCATTTCTTCTTATGGTAAAGTAGGTTGGTCGAGGCTAGCCCGAAAACAAGACGACAGAATGATTCTTATGGGGAAGTAATGTAGCAATCAATCTTTTATTTATATTGGTGCCTTTCCCACATGAATATTTTGCCCATGCATTTCTCAGCTTCTCTCTAAATAAAGATGATCTATGGCAACTTTTTTGAAGATAATTGCTAATTCCAACCCTAGACTTGAATGCTTGACATCCACATAGAGTGAGTGGCTTTTGGGATAACCCTGAATGTAATAACCTTCAGAATCTGGATGTCTTTTTGTTCAATCCGTTTTCTTTTATCTATCACAAATTTGTATATTTTATCCAGATGTTAGTGAGGCCCATTTTTTGATCGATAGACATTTGTCTAGTTCATGATCAGTATTCGAGCCGACATACAACAATGTATTTCGCCATGTGTTTCTTGTGATCCCCAGAAAACATTTCATCGAACCAAATAAAACAAGACGAACATATATAGGCGGCTACACTTTCTGATTCAACTTTATTCTCGACCAAAGATCTTAAAATGGTGTTTCTTTGACATCTGTAGAGCCTATAAATAGGCAGCTAGAATAGGGCCTCAATCCACAGTATCTCATCTCTCTACATCAACAATACATCACACCGTCACAAGCACGAAAGGAAGGAAGGTAAAAATTCAGTAGTGTCAAAGTGTCGGTCTGAATGTGGCTGTGTTAATGCATGTAATTATGTTCTCATTAAGAAGGAATGGTGTGTGTTTGCTCCTCGTTCATTAGGAATATGAGGACTCTTGTGCTACTTCTGGTTGCCATGGCCATTACCTTGGTTTCTAATGGCGCACTCAGTCGACCCAACGACATTTGCCCCACGGCCGATGAAGCCGTTTTCCCCTACTGGTCCCTATGCTCCGATCCAGCAACCTATGAGTACTCTGGGGGTGTTTACCCCATCGAATCGGTGGGGAGTAGCGCGGGCTATGGCCAATACCTGGCGCCAGAGTGGGACTCCGAGAACTCGACCTACTATGTCCGCCTGGTCGATGCCGATTCCTCCCCGGCCAACTACTTGTTCACACACAACAGCAGGGAAATCCGATCATATGTTGCCGTGAACTCCACTGACATCATCATCAAGAATGCCGATACCCAGCGACTTCTGGCATGGCGAGACGAGGGCGGGGAGAAGTTCCTTGTGGAGGCAGACACATCTGACGACGATACAAGCCAAGGATTCTTCAAGTTCACACCCGATGACTCGGTTTCCCTGGCGTGCCCTTTTATCTTAGGCGCCCGTTGCCAGGCCTACGACATTGTCTCGGGATCCAACCCCTTATCCGGGCTCACCGCGTACGAGGAGAATGGTGCCATCTACTTCAAACTCGCGGCCGATAATGTTGTCCCCTTTGTCCTTCGCACAAGCGTATCCAAAAGCCTAATGTAACCGGTTTGCTTATGCAATGCAAAATGTGCATTGATCATAATAAAACATTTCTCTACTTTTGATCATGTATAAGTAAAGCCTACTTTGGGCTACTATTTCTCTTGTGGACAATGTCACTTTCGTATCAATTTGTGGACATTGTCACTTTCCATGGTGAGTATTCATGAAACATACGGAAATTATTAAAAGTCATGATGAAATTTGTTGGATGTTGGAGGAAAAAATCGATTAGAAATTGGACGTTTGCTAAGGAATTTGTTTGTCTATATGTGACGGAGGTGGATTTTGTGTACATGAATTTTGGTTGTTTGAATTTGTAACAATTGCATTAGCTATAATTCGTGGGTGCAATTTTTGGATAAAGGGGAGTTTACATCAGGGATGGATAAAAGAGTTTGGAATGTGTGTTCTTTGAAGTTTGCTAAGGAATTTGTTTGTCTATATGTGACGGAGGTGGATTTTGTGTATATGAATTTTGGTTGTTTGAATTTGTAACAATTGCATTACCTATAATTCATGGGTGCAAATTTGGATAAAGGGGAGTTTACATCAGGGATGGATAAAATAGTTTGGAATGTGTGTTCTTTGAAGTTTGTAGTAAAAACGAATTTTTGGTGTGGATAATAGGTTCAGGTTAGACCATACATTAGCAAAGGTTTTTTCTTGTCTACTTTATTTATGTTAATGTCCATGGAAATGTGTCCTATAGCTTAACATAATGCATTGGCAGAATAAGCCAATGCATTCTCAATATAATATACTATATAATAAAAATAGAGTAGTTTCTCAAATCTATTAACATAAATAAGATTTGCCATTTTATCTTATACTAACAATGTAAGGTATGGATGGGTTTGGCTTGAGCACAATATCATTACACAAGTAGCGACATTAGTCCAAAATTTTGGATCCCTCTTCTCCAGCTACAAAATATAAAGCATCATGTTTAACTCGTCAAATTTTTTATGTTTATCATGGTTGATCCTTATCATGTTATAGTGTCATGACATGAGCTAATTCCTTTCCTATGC